>NW_016112675.1:0-1235 GCF_001604975.1 Cebus imitator | reverse complement strand
ATGGAGTCTCACTCTGTCACCTAGGCTTGAATGCAGTGGCGCAATCTCAGCTCACTGCAACCTCCACCTCTTGGAATCGAGCGATTCTCCTCCCTCAGCCTCCTAAGTAGCTGGGATTACACCACGTGTGGAGGCACGTGCCACCACACCGGGCTAATTTTTGTATTTTTAGTAGAAATGGGGTTTCACCGTGTTGTCCAGGCTGGTCTTGAACTCCTGGCCTCAGGTGATCTGTGCCCCTTGGCCTCCCCAAGTGGTGGGATTACAGGCGTGAGCCTCCGTGCCCAGCCTTGGGAGGCTGCTTTATTCTGGTGGATGGCCTGATGCCTACGTGTGACCCAGTGTCCTTCTCCCAGGAAACTCATTTCCACTGGAAGCCCTTGAGGCTCTTGTGTGACCTGTGTCCCTACCAAGACAGCCACTCTCTAGAAGAGCCCTGGCCAGGAGGCATTAGGTTAAAGGCAGCATCATTACAGAACACATGATGTATCAGGAGCAGTTTATTACTCACAGACTCTGGAGAGAACAGGGTACCCGAGAGGGCAATGAGCAGTCCAGAGAAAGCAGGGAATTCACCCAGCCTCAGCGGGAGAGGATGTGTGTACGTGGCAGGGGGATGGGAACCGTGGGCTCAGACCCACATTAAGGCTCATGGGCGTTACCTTATTCTTTTTTGTAGGGGTTGTGGATTGCTAGTTTAAAGAAAACACACACAAAAGCGGAACTTATTTCCCTGACTCTGGTGTTGGCCGTTAGGTTTTTGTCGCAGTCAGCAGTGGTGGGGTGTGTTGGGTTTGGGGTCAGTGTGACGAGGAATAGCGGCTGTAACACAATCCCGCAAGGTGGGGGTTTTAAGGCCAAGGGTGACATGGCATGTTTCAGAAGAGAACACTGCTGCTTCCAATATTACATTCTAGCCCTGGTCATTTTCTTTGAAGAGTTTTGGTTTTGTTTTTTGTCTGTTTTGTTTCGTTTGAGGCAGAGTCTGGCTCTGTCTCCCAGGTTGAAGTGTGGTGATGCAGTCACTGCAAACTCCGCCTCCTGAGTTCAAGCGATTCTCCTGCCTCAGCCTTCCCAGTAGCTGGGCTTACAGGAACCCAGCACCACACCCGGCTAATTTTTATATTTTTAGTAGAGACAAGACAGGGTTTCACCATGTTAGCCAAGCTGGTCCTGAACTCCCGACCTCAGGTGACCTTGGTCTCCCAAAGTGCTGAAATGACAGGCATGAGCCA
>NW_016112674.1:0-1235 GCF_001604975.1 Cebus imitator | reverse complement strand
AGTGCCAGGAGTGGCACACACCGTGGCAGAAGGCCACCGTGCCAGGCTCCTGCTGCCTTTCAGAGGGCTTGCTTGAACAGGGACAAAGTAATAGGAACGGCAGTGATAGGATTAACACAGATGTGCCACAGGCAGTGTGGAAGATCCTTAAACCCTCAGAGCAATCCTGCAACCACTTTTGGCTAAGGAAGCCATGATTTTGTAAACTGCTGAACACCGCATAGATACAACGATGTCATTTGTCATTTTCATGTGATGTAATTGCTTGTGGTTTGTAGCTACCAAGAGGCAGAGCTGGATTTGCAAACCTAAGGTTGGTTCACCCCAAAGTGCCAGTTTTCCCCACTGCGCTTATAGGAGTTGGTATTTCACACAGGAGCCCATCTCAAACTGGGGGCAGAGATTGAGAGAACTGGATATTCTGTGTGCATCTGAGCCAGGGGCAGAGTCATTCCTTACTCTCAGATGGAAGACAGATCTCAGGCAGGATGACCAATGAAAGGCAGAGAAGGGGTGCTGGGCTGAGGTCTGGGTCCCAGTCTGAACTCAGCCCTTATTCATCATGTGACTTTAGCCGAGTCATTTTCTTTCTTTTTTTTGAGACGGAGTTCTGCTCTTGTTGCCTAGGCTGGAGCATAATGGCGCGATCTCAGCTCACCACAATCTCCGTCTCCTGGGCTCAAGCAATTCTCCTGCCTCAGCCTCTCCTGTAGCTGGGACGACAGGCACACACCACCATGCCCAGCTAATTTTTATATTTTTAGTAGAGACAGGGTTTCACCATGTTGACCAAGATGGTCTCTATCTCTTGACCTCGTGATCTGCCCGCCTTGGCCTCCCAAAGTGCTGGGATTACAGGCATGGGCCACCGCACCTGGCCAGGAGCTGAGTCATTTTCTATCTTCCCATCCCCCACTAACCAGGCTCCAGCAATTCTACTGAAAGTGAGAGAGGCAAGAGCTGCACAAAGCAGTGTCTCCTCTGAGGACAGCTGGCCTCACCCAGCAGAGTGGTCAGTCCCAATAAAAAGACGTGAGGACCTGGGGTGGGCGTGTGGCTCCTGCCGAGGCGGGCGGATCACCTGAGCTCTGGAGTTCAAGACCAGCCTGGCCAACATGGTGAAACCCTATCTCTACTAAAAATACGAAAATTAGCTGGGCGTGGTGGCAGGCGCCTGTAATCCCAGCTACTCAGGAGGCTGAGGCACGAGAATCGCTTGAACCCAGGAGGCAGAG
>NW_016112673.1:0-1235 GCF_001604975.1 Cebus imitator | reverse complement strand
TTTTTCTTTTTTGGCTGATTGCTCTTGCTAGTACTTCCTGTACTCTGTTAAATAGAAGTAATGAGAGTGCATATCCTTGTCTTGTACCGTATCTTACTGGAAAAATTGATTATAATGTCAGCTGAGGTTTTTGCAGAAGTAGTCTTTATTATCCTGAGGAACTTTCCGTCTAATGCCTAAGCTGTTCAACCATCCTAAGCTTCAGTGTTATTGTTGTAATATGATGAAAATAATGTAATTAAAGAACTATTGTAAAGATGAAGTGAGATAATATATACAAAATACTTGGTGCAATACCTAGCACATAATACCCATTCAATAAACATTAATTATTATTATTGTTCTTGGAAACTAGATGGAGACACTGGACTCAAAGTAATCAGGTGGGATATTACATTATGTTTCCTCCTTTTTAATAAGGTGAGCCATTTGAAGTGCTTTGCAGCTGAAGTTAAGACCAGAAAAAAAGTCAATTCAAGGTCAGCGTTCTAGCCATTCTTGATGTTGCCTTACTCTATTATAAAATGATGCAGGTATGATACAATTTTGTTTTCAAATTGTTTATATGTAAATGAATTTTTAATTGAGATATAATTAACATATGATGAAGTGCATAGATCTTAAGTATTTAATATGATCAACTTTACAATTGTGTGCTTTCCTGTAGCTATTACCCAAAGCAAGATACTGTTTCTCATTGTGTAGAAAGTCTTTTGTGTTTTTTTTCCAGTCAATTTTTAGTCCCTTCCGTATTACAGACACAAATTGATTCTATTATTATAGATTAGTTTTATTCGTATTTGTATTTCATGTAAATTGCATCATACAATATGTACACTTTTGGGTTTGGCCTTAGTGGTTTAACAAAGGTTTTTGAGATCCAGGCTGGGTGTGGTGGATCACACCTGTAATCCCAGCACTTTGGGAGGTCAACGCAGGCAGATCACTTGAGGCCAGGAGTTCAAGGCCAGCCTGGCCAACATGGCAAAACCTCATCTCTACTAAAAATACAAAAATTAGCTGAGCGTGGTGGCAGGCGCCCATAGTCCAAGCTACTTGAGTGGCTGAGACGTGAGAATTGCTTGAACCCTGGAGGCAGTGGTTGTAGTAAGACACTACTACACTCCAGCCTGGGAGACACAGCAAGACTGTCTCAAGAAACAAAAACAACAAAAAAGAGTTTTTGAGATTTATCTATCCTGCTGTCTGTATTAGTAGTTTGTTTTTCTTTTTTT
>NW_016112672.1:0-1236 GCF_001604975.1 Cebus imitator | reverse complement strand
AAAAAAAAAAAAAAGTAGCCAGAGAATAAAACTGAGCCTTAAAGGGAGGAGTGCTGTGTGTTCAAATGTGTTTGTGTAGGCATGAAGTTTGTGTGTGTGCAAGTGTGCATGCATGTGTGAGTTTGTGTGTGTACAGATGCGTGTAAGCATGTGCATGTGTGTGTATGTACATGAAGGGGCAGTTGCCAGGTTGCATCATTACATTCACTGCAGAATCCGGAGACAAAACGGGGTTCTCTGTGCAGGCTCCAGCAGCTGCCACTGAAGGGGCTGCAGCTGAGGGCGACGGTCTGATCTCAGCCGCCCCATTCCAGGGTGAGTGAGGATCCCCTCCTCCTGAGGCCCTGAAGAGTCCCCTGGGAGACAGCTGCCCTGATGTGTGGGCCTGCTAACCAGCATGGCTGGAAGAAGGCTGCCCGTCTTCATTCTTACAACCTCTGGACTGAGGACTCACAGACAGCACGCCACCCTCTACCACAGCCCTGATCACTGGAGACAGGAGGCCAAATGAAGCCTTATTCCACTTTCCACCGTCATGGGGAAATGATTTACAGCTGCACATCTGTGGCATGAAGTAACATCAGCCCACGTAATGAGAAAGTTTCTTCTCAATCCTTTTTGGAAATGAAGGAGAAAGCCTCATTCAGGTACACACGTACAGCTCAACACCTCCTCGACACTGGCTAATTTCTCCTGAAAATTTTTAAACTGACACCTTATAATTATGCATGTTTGTGGAATACACGGGATCTTTCAATGCATACAGACAGTGTGCAGTGATTAAATCAGGCCATTCAGGATCTCCATCATCATTTCTTTGTATTGGGAATATTTCAAATCTTCTTTTTTAGCTGTTTTGAAATAGGCAGGCAACTGAGTTTAGCTGCTTTCATGGTATTTAATGTTACAATTATTTTTCATCTTTGGTACGTTTCTCTTTATTATTATTATTATTATTATTATCTTGAGACAGAGTCCCACTCTGTCGCCCAGGCTGGAGTGCAGTGGCGTGATCTTGGCTCATGGCAACCTCTGCCTCCTGGGTTCAAGTGATTCTCCTGCCTCAGCCTCTCGAGTAGCTGGGACTACAGGTGTGTACCACCCTGCCCGGCTAATGTTTGTATTTTTAGAAGAGACAGGGTTTCACCATGTTGGCCAGGCTGGTCTCCAACTCCTGACCTCAGGTGATCGACCCATTTCGGCCCCCCAAAGTGCTGGGATTACAGGTGTGAGCCG
>NW_016112671.1:0-1236 GCF_001604975.1 Cebus imitator | reverse complement strand
TGCCTTCAAATGGTGGAAGATGGTGCCTTAGACCCAGGCCCTGGAGTTGCCAGCTCTGCCCCAGCATGGATGGCCCACATCACCATGCAGCAGCAAGACTCCTTGCCAAGTAGAGGAGGCTGGAGAGTCGAGGCAACACAACCCTTTCCTCCTCGCCCAACCTGACACTTGGACCCCGTAGGATGGCAAATGCCGCCAGCTTGAACCCCTGTGGGGAAAAGATGGAAAAGTTTTCAGCCAATAGGCATTTACTAGATAGGCAATAAAGCACTGGCGGTCGTGAAAAAAAAAATATATATATATATATATATATATACACACACACACACACGGAAAATATGGAGAAATATATTTATTTATTTATTTATTTATAGCTATATAAATTGAGAGAGCCTCAATTTCTTTTTTTTTTTTTCCCAGAGTCCCTGGGCCAGAGCTGTCCCCTGCAGGGAGAGGGTTACGGTGGAAGTGTGTGGCTGGTGTCAATACCCAAGCGTGGCTTTGTCTCCGTAGCTACACAGAGTGACATCTGCCAGCTGCCATTAAACATCTGCCTGCCCGAAGCCTCTGCTGAGGGCATGAAAGGGACGGCTAGGTGAGCCCCATCAGGCACAGGATGGGGTGCACGTGCAGGTCTAGGCAGCCCCCTCTCCAGAGGACAGGAGAGACGCCCCAGCATGGCACCACCCCACCCCTCGCTGTGTCCTCTGCCAGCTTCATTTCACCATCCCTCGACCTCATCGGCCTGCCATGATGAAGGTGCCCGTCCTCAGCGTAGGTGACAATGGCACCCCCTACACGATGAAATAACATCCTGGGCCCCCTGCTGTCATCTGCTCCGGTGGTGAGAGCAGCAGCCATGCCCGTCTCATCCATGCTGCAGGGACCTGTCAACCTCACACCCCATGCACGGTGCCTTCTCAGCAGCTTCGCTCCTGACTGCAACAAATTGAAAACAACCTAAACGTCCTTTAATAGGGCACTGGTTAAATCAAATGTGGCGGCTCCTTCTGATGGGTGGCGTGGCGATGCAGGACCTGCGTAGCTGCTGGAGGCCTTGATGTACATCTGGCCGTACTGCTCCTCCACCATGGTGTCGTAGGCCTCATCCTCCTCCTCGTCATCCTCGTTGTGGTACGAGGTGGGGTTGTCAGTGGTGGGCAGGCTGCTGGTGCCCAGACTGGTCCGCTCCCCCTGGGGGTAGGGCACCTGCTGGATGCCGGAGATGAGGGTGGC
>NW_016112670.1:0-1236 GCF_001604975.1 Cebus imitator | reverse complement strand
GTCTCGAAAAAAAAAAAAAGAAAAAACTTTTTCTTTTCCTAATCCTAACTGTTTGAAAGCTCTTGCAAACTTGAAGTACAAGTTCAATAATGTAAAATTCATTATGGTAATTCTTATATGTTAGAGCCATTCATGATTGTTAAGCAAAAAGCCATAGAAGTGGTAGTATTTATTGATTTAGTCAAAGCATCCTTTAATAGAAAACATGTGTTTGACTCTTGGCTGCATAATTATACTTTTTAAAAAGTGAAATTTGAACTTGTTGAATCTGCATGTGATAATTTTTAATAAGCTTTATTTGGATTATTATTATTTAAAACTTTCTTTTCAGAGCAAAGAGAAATTATTCCAAGGGCCAATTTCCTCCTGTGTAACTTAATTAGAGAGAAGAAGCCATGTGGTGGAGAATGTGGCTAGCTTTTCTTTTGAGACGGAGTTTCATTCTTTTTGCCCAGGTTGGAGTGCAGTGGTGTGATCTCAGCTCACTGCAACCTCCGACTCCCAGGTTCAAGCATTTCTCCTGTCTCAGCCTTTTGAGTAGCTGGGATTACAGGCAGGTGCTACCACGCCTAGATAATTTTTGTATTTTTAGTAGAGACAGGGTTTGACCATGTTGGCCAGGATGGTCTCAATCTCCTGACCTCTTGATCCTCCTGCCTCTGCCTCCAAAAGTGCTGGATTACAGGTGTAAGCCACCAGCTGTGGCTAGCTTTTTAATACAGTTTTGACTCCCTCCTCCTTTTTGTAACTGCCACAGAGTGTGGGAGAGTTTAATTTACTTTTCAGTGTTTTAAGTCTTTTTCCTATTGGATATTGCTCCCTCTATAAGAATTGTAATGATAATATGATGATACAGTAAATAAGAACTGGGAACAGAATATCTTCTTTTTTTTAAGTGAAATTATATTGTTGATATAAATGGTTGATTTGACTATTTTAGGTGATTCAAGTTTCTTTTCTCTTTTTTTGGGTATAGGTCATAGCAAATGACAGAAGTCCCTTGGTGGGCAAAATTCACTGGGAGAAAATGGTAAAAAAGGTATCAAGATTTGGAATACGTACAGGCACATTTAACTGTTCCAGTGATCCCAGGTACGTTGATTAGGCAATTCTTAGAATTTGAGTCCTGACCAGGGTCTTTCTTGTTTAAAAAAGACAATGATATTAGAAGCCTGCTTGAACTGAAAGCTTATGATAATGCTTGGCACACTGTTAGTTACACAGGTGCTTGATTTT
>NW_016112669.1:0-1236 GCF_001604975.1 Cebus imitator | reverse complement strand
TTGACCAGGATGGTCTCGATCTCTTGACCTCGTGATCCACCCGCCTCGGCCTCCCAAAGTGCTGGGATTACAGGCTTGAGCCACCGCGCCCGGCCGTATTTTTTATTTTTTTGAGATGGAGTCTCGCTCTGTCACCCAGGCTGGAGTACAGTGGCTTGATCTCAGCTCGCTGCAACCTCCGCCTCCCAGTTTCAAGCGATTCTCCTGTCTCAACCTCCAGAGTAGCTGGGATTACAGGCACACGCCGCCATGACCGGCTAATTTTTTGTATTTTTTAGTAGAGACCGGGTTTCACTGTGTTCTCAGGCTAGTCTTGAACTCCTGAGCTAAAGTAATCCACCCGCCTCGGCCCCCCAAAGGGCTAGGATTACAAGCGTGAGCCACCACGCCCGGCCTCCATTCGTCAATTTAAAAAGCACTGCGGGGAAACCTTTGAACTGTGGGGTGTCTCGATGAAGGTTGGGACACCCATACAACCGCTAGAAAGCCGCCGCACTCCAACCTTGACCCCTACTCAGGGCGCAGTCACAAGACCCAGCTGTCGGGGTGGGACGGGGAGGCGAGGCTGCGCCTGTTCTCCGAGTTTATTGGCTGATGGGTGTGTCCCCTGCGGCGGCAGATTCGAGGGGGCGGGGCTTTGCCCGGCAGTGAGGACCGCCTCCCCGGCCCACTCTCTCCTACCCGACCGCGCGTGAATCCCAGCTCCATTTCCCAAGCCGCTGCGGCCCCGCCGCCCTCGCCACCCTGCTTTCCCAGGCTCTTCGGGATCCAAGCTTGCAGGCCCTTTAAGGAGTCTAGCTGCCCTTTGCGGGGTCCTGGGACTTTGGCCCCAGACAGTGGGGATCAGGATGGCTTCTGTGCGGATCCGAGAAGCCAAGGAGGGAGACTGTGGAGATATCCTGAGGCTGATTCGGGTGAAGACTGCGGGCGGGAAACCAGGGGGTCAGAGTGGCGCGGCCAGAGCAGGGGGCTCAGGAGGCGGGAGGCAGGGGGAGGGGCGTGCCTTGGGACCCCTGCTTGGGGAGCAACGGGGCTCTCCTGCCCTAATCTAGCCTCTGTACCCACGCCTTAGGAACTAGCCGAGTTCGAAAAACTCTTGGATCAGGTGAAGATCAGTGAAGAAGGTAGGGGCTCAACGCCTAGGTTCTGGCGGAGGCTGGGGCGGAAGTGAGGGATGAGTTCCCCAGGCGGCAGCTCCAGGCTGGGCATACACCCAGGTCCTGTTTCTCTGTCTCT
>NW_016112668.1:0-1237 GCF_001604975.1 Cebus imitator | reverse complement strand
GGCGCGGTGGCTCACACCTGTAATCCCAGTACTTTGGGAGGCCGAGGCAGGTGGATCACTTGAGATTAGCAATTTGAGACCAGGCTGGCCAACACAGTGAAACCCCATCTCTACTAAAAATACAAAAATTAGCCAGGCGTGGCGGCAAATGCCTGTAATCCCAGCTACTCAGGAGGCTGAGGCAGGAGAATCGTTTGCACCCAGGAGGTAGAGGTTGTAGTGAGCCAAAACTGCCACACTGTACTTGTCTGGGCAACAGAGTGAGACTCTGTCTCCTAAAAAAAAAAAAAAAAAAGATGGGAGCAATAGACATTGAGGATATAAGATGGGGGAGGGAGGGAAGATAGCAAGAGTTTTTAAAAATACCTATTTTGTACTATGCTCACTACATGGGTGATGAGTTCAATCGTACCCCAAATCTCACTATACCATGTAACACACTTACACATCTAAATAACAGTTGAAATTAAAAACAACAACAACAAACTCAACCCCCTTTCTTATCTCAGGCAATCACTACTCTGCCTCCTGTCTCTATAGATTTACTTTTTCTGTTACTTAAAAAAAAAAACCGTAGCCATTCTAGTGGGTGTGAAATGGTATCATCAAGGTTTTGGTTTGCATTTCCCTATGACATGATGTTGAGAATCTTGCTATGTGCTTGTTAGTCATTTGTGTATCTTCTTTGGTAAAATGTTCAATCTTTTGCCTATTTTGAAATCAGGTTGTTAGTGATCTTTTTGAGTTGGCAGAGTTCTTATCTTTTCATTTCCTTCTTTTCTTTCTTTTCTCAGAGACAGGGTCTCACTTCACCCAGGCATGATCAAAACTGCAGCCTAGAACTCCCGGGCTCAAGTGATCCTACTGCCTCAGTTTCCCAAGGAGGTGGGACTACAGTAGGCTCGTGGCACACCCGGCTAATTAAAAGAAAAAAAAATTTTTTTTTTTTGAGACAGAGTTTCACTCTTGTCGCCCAGGCTACAGCGCAATGGTGCGATCTCAGCTCACTGCAACCTCCACCTCCCGGGTTCAAGTGATTCTCTTGCCTCAGCCTCCTGAGGAGCTGAGATTACAGGTGCCCACCACCACATCCAGCTAATTTTTGTATTTTCCATAGAGATGGAGTTTCACCATGTTGGCCAGGCTGGTCTCGAACTCCTGACCTGAGGTGATCCGCCCGCCTGGGCCTTCCAAAGTGCTGGAATTATAGGTGTGAGCCACCATGACTGGACCCTTT
>NW_016112667.1:0-1237 GCF_001604975.1 Cebus imitator | reverse complement strand
TTAAATACATACTTTCTACTTACTTGGGACTCATTTTAATGAATGTCTTCACTCCTAAATGAGGAGTACATCCAGGCTCATCATAGGTAACTTTATAAATTTCTTTTCTTTTCTTTTGAGACGGAGTCTCACTCTGTCACCCAAGATGGAGTGCAATGGTGCGATCTTGGTTCACTGCAACCTCCCCCTCCTGGTTCAAGCAATCTTCTACCTCAGCCTACTCTGTAGCTGGAATTACAGGACCACACCAGCATGCCCAGCTAATTTTTGTATTTTTAGTAGAGACAGGGTTTCGCCATGTTGGCAAGGCTGGTCTTGAACTCCTGACCTCAGCCGGTCAGACCACCTCAGCCTCACAAAGTGCTGGGATTACAAGCGTGAGCCACAACGCCAGGCCAACTTTACAAGTTTAACTGTAAATGTTCTATCTTTTTTTTGTTTGTTTTATTTATTTATTTAGAGATAAGGTCTTGCTCTGTCTCCCAGGCTGGAGTACAGTAGTGTAATCATAGCTCACTGCAGCCCTAAACTCCTGGGCTCAAGTGATCCTCCCACCCTAGCTGGAACCACAGGTACTTGCCATCATGTCCAGGTAATTCATTTTTAATTTTTGTTTCTTTGTGGAGTTGGGGTCTCACTCACCGGGCCCAGGCCAGCTGTCATGATGTGTTTAATATAACATAGGTTTGGTGAATGATGTGGATAAGAAAAGGAAAATAACCAATGGAAAATCACATTTTTTTCTTATAACATATATATATATATATATATACATATATATTTGCTTTTATCAAATGTGTTGCAATGGCTGAGAAAAATATTTTATGCAAGGGCTAGTTCCTAGTTAATATGTCAGCATATGGGCACATGTATGTGTATACACCTGCTCATACACACTGCTGTTCTTATCATGTAGCTTCAGGGCATGAGGGCATATTGTCTCACTTAGGAAAACAGTTTACAATGACATATTTTGTTTGTGAAAACATGTATTTATTTGGCCGGGTGTGCTGGCTCATACCTGTAATCCCAGTACTCTGGGAGGCTGAGGCGGGAGAATTACCTGAGGTCAGGAGTTCAAGACCAGCCTGGCCAACATGATGAAAACCTGTCTCTACAAAAAGGACAAGAATTAGTCAGGTGTGATGGCATATGTCTGTAATCCCAGGTATTCAGGAGGCAGAAGCAGGAGAATCACCAGATCCCAGGAGGTGCAAGCTGCAGTGAGCCGAGATCA
>NW_016112666.1:0-1237 GCF_001604975.1 Cebus imitator | reverse complement strand
TCTTCTGCTTGGACCTGTAAGGAATACGCTGCCTCCGTGACTTCCCGTGTTCTGTTGAGTTGCCTACTCTGCGTCTCACCTGCCCCACAGATGCCCCACCTGAAACTAACTTCTCTCCCAGTCAGGGCTCTCCTAGAGAGTAGCTATCTTGGTAGGAATAAGCTGGACCCAGGTCAGACAAGAGCCACAAGGGTGCCTGCCAGAATAAACAGGCTCTCTGGGAGAGGGACACCTGGTCATGGGTCACACACAGGCACTAAGCCACCCACCAGCATAAAGAATTCTCTGTAAGACACATTGTAAACACTCACAACCACATTCCCTGGAGCCCCAACAGGATGGAGTTAGAGTTTATGGCCAGTCTCAGGAGAGAGATCTCAAGACCAAATAAGAAAAAAAAAAAAAAAAAAAAAAAGATTTACCAGACACATTGCAACCCCATTCCCAACTTCTTCCTTATATTACAGATGGTCAAGAAGGGAAAACAGGAAGCCCCAAAGTCACTGAAAGAGAAAGAAAAGTGCAACTTGGAAAGGGGTATAGCCGTGAAGCTGGCTGTGGTCCTCGTGGCCAACACAGTGGAGCTAGCAAAACAAACAAACAAACAACATGGCTTAACAGTTTATTTTACCAGCCTCAGGAGAACAGAGGCTCCAGAACAGGCTCCCCCAAACCAAGTGCCAAAGTGAAGGGATTTCTACACCCCACAGAGCAAGGCTGTAGTGAATTCCTAGAATTTTATGACGTCCAGTCTGAATATAAGTTGGACTTTCTCATACAAGAAAGAAGCAGGGCTTAGTCACCCCTGACACAGGCTCCAGTTCTCCACCTGTTCCTTAATGTGGTCAACCCAGATATCTACCTTATACAATCGCCTACTGCTGACCACCTCCCTAGGGGACAGCTAGACACAACCTACTTGACTAGCCCCTCTTCCAATCCCCACACCCCTCATGGACTGCACAGCT
Organism: Cebus imitator; assembly: GCF_001604975.1. Lineage (NCBI taxonomy): Eukaryota > Metazoa > Chordata > Mammalia > Primates > Cebidae > Cebus > Cebus imitator. Next base: position 269 of record NW_016112666.1, on the reverse strand, counting down.
ATGCCACAGTGACCACCTCCCAGTGACAGCGTGACTCTATGGAACTTGCGCCTGCTTGCTCTAAACCCACCAGTTAAAACTCTCCATGGGAAAGCTGCTTGGGTAATAATGCCCTGGACCCCCAAAAAGGCTTCACCCTACAGGTCTGTCCCCCTGTGCCCCTCTCTGTTCCCACTTGCTGGCTGAGCGTGTGTGTCGGGGACAGCTTCTGCTTGGACCTGTAAGGAATACGCTGCCTCCGTGACTTCCCGTGTTCTGTTGAGTTGCCT
>NW_016112665.1:0-1237 GCF_001604975.1 Cebus imitator | reverse complement strand
CAAACAGAAAGGAAAGAACAAAGTAATAACATCACATGTGGGTCCAATTAAAATATAGATGAAATAAATGGTTTCTTTTTTTTTTTTTTTTTTTTTTTTTAGGTTTTGGGGTACATGTGAAGAACATGCAGGATTGTTGCACAGGTACATACATGGCAATGTGGTTTGCTGGCTTCGTTGCCAGGCACCAGGCTGGAGTGCAGTGGCGCGATCTTGCCTCACTGCAACCTCAGCCTCCTGGGTTCAAGCAATTCTCCCGTCTCAGCCTCCCGAGTAGCTGGGACCACAGGTGCGCGCCTCTATGCGCAGCTAATTGTATTTGCATTTATAGTAGAAACGGGGTTTCACCATGTTGGCCAGGATGTTCTCGATCTCCTGACCCCGTGATTCACCCGCCTCGGCCTCCCAAAGTGTTGGGATTACAGGCGTGAGCCACTGCTTCCGGCCATTTTTTTTTTTTTTAATATGTGAAAAACATTTATTCTGGAACTCTAAAATCTGGACAAAAAATACTGGACTTTAGAAAAAGCCTAAACAAAATTGTCTCATTTCTTCCTTAATACATTAATAATCTAAGAATACCGGAGTGAAATAAACTCTTAACAATAACATTGCTCCAGTTTGTCTGCAGGTATGTGATGTAAAATACCTCTGTCCTATTGAGGTACAGGCTGCAGACTTTGGTAAAATTAGAAAAATTAACAAACCGTTTTAAAAACTACAAAACAGCAAGCAAACAAACTGTAACGTTGTATCTTTCTTGGTACATACACAGTAACTAAAATATTTCATTTAGAAAACATATTCATTTTTTTTTTAAATCCCTCTTTTACGCTCTCAATTGCCGACTTAAAAAAACGGCATTTAAATGATATTTTAAACTCAAACTGTTCCCAAGCATCTGCTCAGTGTCAGGAAGCACTGGATGAGTGCAGTTTCCAGAACCTGCTGTGGGGCAGCCCGCGCAGCGGGCGGGGTGAGCTCCTGGAGGGCCCCTGCCCAGCTCCGCTGCCGCACCCACGAGGACCCGGCCCCCAGGCGCCCTGCACTGCCCTGTCTCCACCTGCGCTCCCCGCTCCTGTCCGAGGGACCTCGGGTCACAGCATCACCCGTCTCGCGGGTCCGCAGGGCTCCCTCTGCACTTAGAGCACAGCCACCCCCTGGACAGATGTGAGTAGGCCCCCGCCTCCCCTCCTCATCTGCTTCTACAAGTCCACCCTTCTTGTGCCCGGCCTGT
>NW_016112664.1:0-1237 GCF_001604975.1 Cebus imitator | reverse complement strand
GGAGAGGTAGAGAAAAGTTCCAAGAGTCTATTACAATAGCCTCTGGTACAACCCACTCTATAAATGAAGTGTGATTGTTATTTAGTTTGTCTCTTAAATCTCTAGAACATTGTAAAGGCTTGCCGTGACTAGTGATTTATAGATTGTTTGGGACAGACTTGAGAGCTCTGGGGCCTCCCTGAAATGTGCCATTGACATTTTCAAAACACAAGGGGCCATTGATAGATTGCAAATCAGTTTTCACTCTTACTTGGTAGTCATTCTGCAAACTTGTTTCTGTTTCTATTGTGCCATCTGGGTAAGGTTGCAGTTAAGGAAAATTTACTCTCTAAAGACCTTGATAGTACTTAGAGTTCTTTAACATAGGGAATTTACTGTGATTTAAAGGTTTATTTCTAGAACACTGAAAACCTTTCTAGTCCAACTCCAAGAAATGCTGCGTGATTCTTTTTCACTTATTCTTGAGGATTTCTTTGAAATTAAAAGAGGAAGCTCTCACTGTATTATTTGCATGAAAAAGAAAAGACCAGTATTTTAGTTACAGCAAAGGAGAGAGAGGGCAAAATAATCATGGACCGATTAATATATTTTTAAACATTTACTATGGGTATACCCACTTGTTTGGGCAATGAGGTGAAGAAGAGTGGGTAGGTTACTTTTTATTTACCTCCATGAATCTCAAAGATTTAGTCTTCTAAAAAAGTCTTACTTAATAATAATTTATTTCTCCATTTTTATGAACCAGTCACATGTAACTGCCAATCAAAGCATTTGGTTAGCATTAAGTAACTGGTGTTACTTCAGTATCATAATATTTCAGACAAAAACAGAATCTTGCTGTTATAGGTAACCTGAACAGCCTAATTATGGATGAATCTATAATTTCTTTTAGCCTTCTTAAGATATTGAAAACTTTTATTCCTAGATTGGCTGGGGCCTGGGGACATCTAGTAAATGTTTTAAGTTGGCTGGGTGTGGTGGCTCATGCGTGTAATCCCAACACTTTGGGAGGCTGAGGTGGGCAAATCACTTGAGGTCAGGAGTTTGAGACCAGCCTAGCCAACATGGTGAAATCCTACCTCTACTAAAAATGCAAAAATTAGCCGGATGTGGTTGTGTACTTCTGTAATCCCAGCTACTTGGGAGGTTGAAGCAGGAGAATCGCTTGAGCCTGGGTGGTGGAGGTTGCAGTGAGTCAAGATTGCACCACTGCATTCCAGCCTGAGTGACAGAGGGA
>NW_016112663.1:0-1237 GCF_001604975.1 Cebus imitator | reverse complement strand
GGGTTCAGGCAATTCTCCTGCCTCAACCTCCTGAGTAGCTGGGATTACAGGCATGCGCCACCATGCCCAGCTAATGTTTTGTATTTTTAGTAGAGGCGGGGTTTCACCATGGATGTGCATTTCTAACGAGTTCACAGGCGATGCTGATATGGTTGGTCTAAGGTCCCACAATTTGAGAACCACTGCCCTCTGCTTGTCGCAGTGAGATTCAGCTAATTTATTCTGAATCTCAAAGACAGGGCTCCTCAGGTGCATCTGGTCACAATATCAATTACTGAGTGGCTCTGAATAGAATCAGGCTAACACTGAAGAGAATGAGGGAGGAGAGGGATGAGTATCCAGCGGAATTCAACCTGGAAGACTTCCTGGAGGAAGAGCCACATGGTGAGAACAGGCAATGAAGTTACAGATTTCCTCAAATCTCCTTGATAACCTATATAGGAGGGCTCAGGCATCTGGGTTCCCTTCCTCAACCTCCCCTCCCTAAAACTGCTGGGAGGATACCCCCTTGTTCTTTGGTAAGTCAATCCGGAAAGTCTTAACCTTAGACCAACCATATCAGCATCGCCTGTGAGAAGTGAGAACTCAGGAGACATTCTCTTCCATGGCACTAGAAGCTGCCTAGGACAGTGGTTAGGAGAAAGATGAGCACATTTGAATCACAGCTCTGCTGCTGTGTGACACGGATCTTACTCCAGGTCCTTAGCTGCTCTAAACCTTAGTTTCTAAATCTGTAAAACAGAGCAACTCACCACCTGAATGTCAGAGGTATAATAATCACTTGTATGTGAAGTGCCCACCACACTGCCCACCCAACACCAACCCCAACAATGGCATCAGAGCTCCATCTGTGGCCAGGGAAACCAAGCCAAGGTCAAAGGTAAGGCTGGCTTTGTTACTGCTCCCAACCCACACAGAAGCCGCGAGGTTGAGGTTTAGATCCTCTTCATCTTCTATCATTTAAAACAGGGTCTTCAATCTTTTGGCTTCCCTGGGCCACATTGGAAGAAGAATTAATTGTCTTGGGCCACACATAAAATACACTAACACTAACGATAGCTAATGAGCTAAAAAAAAAAAAAAAAAAAAAAAAAAGAAAAAAAATTAAATTAAAAAAATTAAAACATGCAAAAATCTCATAATGTTTTAAGAAATTTTATGAATTTGTGTTGGGCCGCATTCAAAGCCATCCTGGGCCACATGCAGCCAGTGAGCTACGGGTTGAGTGAGCTTGATT
>NW_016112662.1:0-1238 GCF_001604975.1 Cebus imitator | reverse complement strand
TTTGTCAGGTTTGTCACAGAATGGGGAAAAAATTTTTGCAGTTTACCCATCTGACAAAGGGCTGATATCCAGAATTTACAAAGAACTAAAACAGATTTACAAGAAAAAAACAAACAAGCCCATTCAAAAGTGGGCAAAGGATATGAACAGATACTTTACAAAAGAAGACATACATGAGGCCAACAAACATATGAAAAAATGCTCACCACTGGTCGTCAGAGAAACGCAAATCAAAACCACATTGAGATACCATCTCAGGCCAGTTAGAATGGCGATCATTAAAAAATCTAGAGACAACAGATGCTGGAGAGGATGTGGAGAAATAGGAACACTTTTACACTCTTGGTGGGAGTGTAGATTAGTTCAACATTGTGGAAGACAGTGTGGCGATTCCTAAAGGACCTAGAAATAGAAATTCCATTTGACCCAGCAATCCCATTACTGAGTATATATCCAAAGGATTATAAACCGTTCTACTATAAGGACACGTGCACATGAATGTTCATTGCAGCACAGTTTACAATAGCAAAGTCCTGGAACCAACCCAAATTGCCCATCGATGATAGATTGGACAGGGAAAATGTGGCACATATACACAGTGGAATATTATGCAGCCATCAAAAACGATGAGTTTGTGTCCTTTGTAGGGACATGGATGAACCTGGAAACCATCATTCTCAGCAAACTGACATAAGAGCAGAAGATCAAACACTGCATGTTCTCACTCATAGGCAGGTGTTGAACAATGAGAACACATGGACACAGGGAAGGGGAGCACTACACACTTGGGTCTGTTGGTGGGAAATAGGGGAGGGACAGTGGGGGGTGGGGAGTTGGGGAGAGATATCATTGGGAGAAATGCCAGATACAGGTGATAGAGAGGAAGGCAGCAAATCACACTGTCATGTGTGTACCTATGCAACAATCTTGCATGTCCTTCACATGTACACCAAAACCTAAAATGCAATAAAATAAATTTAAAAAAAAAATTAAAAATATAAGCAGCATTCTCACTTCAAAAAAAAAAAAAAGTGAAATACTTTATTTGAAAGGTGGCTTTGTGTTTAGGCTATTCACATTTTTAGTAGAAACATTAAACTGTAAGTTAGCATACCTTAGAATTGGGAAATTTCCCTAGGAACTTTAGTAAAATTTACTAAGCATAAATTTTCACTGGTTGCAATATGTAAGTTTTAACTAAGGATGTAGTCAGGATAATAAACCTTAGCATAATTTCA
>NW_016112661.1:0-1238 GCF_001604975.1 Cebus imitator | reverse complement strand
AAAAAAAAAAAAAAAAGTAAAAAGAGAAAATTTGGACACAGACAGGCGCATAGGGAGAATGCCATGTGAAAATGAAGTCAGAAATCAGGGTGATGCTCTTCAGGCCATCAAGGAATGCCAAGGATGGCCAGCGAACCACCAGAGGCCAGGAGAGGGGCTAGAACAAATCCCTCACTTCCTCAGAAGGCGCCGACGCTGCCCACATCTTGCTCTCAGACTTCCGGTCTCCAGAACTGTAATTTAAGCCACGCAGTCAGCAGCTCTCTGTTAAGGTAGTTCTAGCAAACTCATAGACTGGCCAAACTGAGATTCACACCCAGATCTGTTCCACATCAGAGATCAGTGCACATTCCACAACACCCGAACCACCCTGGGGAGCCCCAAGTGTAGCCGGTGATGGACACACGAGCAAATGCCTTCCCAGTAGTTCCATGACGGGTCTGTGCAGAATAAACAGAGTAGGCAGGGGAAGGGGGCCAGGGGATTTTAGATGCGGGTTCGAGCAGACGGTGTCTGGATGTGCCCTTGCGCTCATGCCGCTTCCAGGGTTATGGTTTAGGATTCGGCACACAAGGAGGGCCCTAGATCTGACTCCGTGCACTGCATGAGCAACCTCATGCACGGTGGGAACAGCGGCCCCGAGGAGGCAACCTGCAGAGTCCTGGCTGCGTTCTCTCGGGCAGGTTGCGTAGTCTCCCGGGGCCTCAGTTATTTCAACTATGAAATTGAGATAATAATACATCCCTACCTAATGCAGGGTAATGCACCAGATGCCCATTTAAGGTGCATTTATTAGTTTTATGTCTGGGTAAAGGTGGCTTGCTGTGAGCCTTTCCAAATTAGGTTCAGTCAGGGGAGCTTTGGAAATATGAGGATTTCAGGGCCCCACTCACAGAGACTCAGATTCTGTAGGTCTGAGATGCTGCCATAGGAAATACATTGAAAAATGCTCCTGGCCAGGGGCGGTGGCTCACGCCTGTAATCCCAGCACTTTGGGAGGCCGAGACAGGTGGATCACCTGAAGTCGGGAGTTCGAGACCAGCCTGACCAACATAGAGAAACCCTGTCTCTACTAAAAATACAAAATTAGCCGGGCCTGGTGGTGCATGCCTGTAATTCCAGCTACTTGGCAGGCTGAGGCAGGAGAATTGCTTGAGCCCGTGAGGCAGAGGTTGCGGTGAGCCGAGACCGCACCATAGCACTCCAGCCTGGGCAACAAGAGTGAAACTCTGTCTCAA
>NW_016112660.1:0-1238 GCF_001604975.1 Cebus imitator | reverse complement strand
AGGGGGAGAGGACAGGTGGGCTGGGGGAGAGGACAGGTGGGTAGGGGGAGAGGACAGGTGGGTAGGGGGAGAGAAGTGGGGAATGATTACTTAAGGTTATGAGGTTTCTTTTTTAGGCAGTGAAAGTGTTTTAAAATTGATTGTGGTGATTGACGCACAACTCTGAGCACACTAAAAACCACCAGATTGGACATTAGAAGAAGCTGAATTATATGATGTGAAATACATCTCAAAGCTGTTGAAATCATAAAGTAAAATAAGCTCCCTAGCACATAGGAAACCTGATGACAGCCAGTCTCTTTAATTTTCACCTCCCACTATTTCTTGGGTCATGAGAGGCCAAAACAATAACTAATGATGGCATCAAATACTGAAAACTCACTATGCAGAGGGCCCCATGTGTTAAGCGCTTTATTCCATTCAAGCCTCACAGCAACCCCACAGGTTAATTACTATCCTCACTTTACAGTTGAGAAAAAAAAAGGAGGTGGTGCATTAAGTAATCTCCTCAAGGTCACAGGGGAACTGTGAAGCCAGGACTTGAGCCCAAGGTGGCCAACTCCAAAGCCTTTGCTCCGTGCTCCAAGCTATGCTGCGTTGCATAAACCCAGGTAGGAGAGGCAGAGGAAAGTACAGAGGCAACTCTCGTGTCATGTGACTACAAGAGTGAAGGTGTGTCTGAAAAGCATCTCACTCTGGCTAAATGGAAGGTATGGAATGGTGCAGATTAGAAAGGGGGAAGAACTGGCGGCCAGCCATGCCGTGAGCCTATACAATTCAGTTAACAGGAAAGCTGGTGCATCATAGTATCACGTGTCTAAGTTTATGTATAATGTATACATTCATAATATGTATAAGTTTAGCATAAAACAGGTCTCGTACCACACACAGTAATGGTATCACCTATATAAGGCAGTTCACCTTGTTCATGTCTTTGCTTGTGTCACTATTTGAGTTTAAAGGGTTTTGGCATCTTCTTCCTGAGCTACTTGATAGTAGAGTCTGCCTTTTGAGAACTTCTTCCCCTGCCACCTCAGGACCTAACACCTAGCAGGTGTTCAAGTATTTTAAAATGAATGAACCTTGAAGAACCTATACATTTCAAGAGAGAAGGAAGGAAATGAATCATATCTAACCTTTTAGAAATGTACAGATGTGGGGCCAGGTGTGGTGGCACACGCCTATAATCCCAGCACTTTGGGAGGTCGAGGCAGGAGAATTGCTTGAGGCCAGGAGTT
>NW_016112659.1:0-1239 GCF_001604975.1 Cebus imitator | reverse complement strand
TGTGTGTGTGTGTGTGTGTGTGGTTTAAAGATACATGTAACAGTAGTAATACTATACAAAGAAACTAAAAAAAACTAAAACTAAAAAATAATAATGATTACCTAAGGGAAAGAAAGAAGGCTGTGATCACTTAGGTGTTTTCTGGGGTGCCTATAATATATTTCCTAATCTGAATGAGTAATAAATTGGTGTTAACAGAGGCATTTGGTTTAGTAATATTCATTATGCATTATTACTACTGTGTATGTTAAGCCTACATATCTATTTTATATACTTTCATCACTATAAAAGTATTTAAAAAAGAGTGAAATGAAATATACTGAAATAATAAAGGAGACTGTCTCTGAGGTGAGATTATGGATTTTTACTCTTTTTCCTACTTTTAAAACATTTAAAAAATTTTTCTACAACAAATATAAATATTATTTATAATCTTTTAAGTTCAGCTTATTAAAGAAGGAAAGAAAAGCAGACTCTCAATGAATATTTGCTGAGGAATAGCCTTGTTCTTTGCATTTGTAGCTTTATGTTGTGCTAAAAGCTGAAGGGAAATCTACTAGTTATGGTCATTTAATTGCATACAAATGGAAATGTCCAGTAGAGCATCATGCCTGAAAAATCTAGAAATGCTATATTATAGTTTTCCATAAGTCATTCCAATGCTTTAAAAATCATTTTCATAATTCCCAGTTTAGAAATAAGCTAAAACAACAAAAATACAGTGACTTTGGAGAAGACACGAAGACCCACTGAAAAGATGGCAAAAAGTTGCTTATCATTTAACAGCCTCCATTTAGAAGCAATTAAGTATATGGCCTTGTGTTTTCATTTGTGATGTCAACTATCAGAGAAGACACTCTATGTGAATTAGATGAAACTCTTAGCCCGACTTTGTGCAGGCATTTCAAAGGAGCCACTCCATGAGATGTTTACCCTTAGAAAAGCCTAATATTGGATAACTTTTTTCTTTTTTTTCAACCATGTGTGACTTTTTATAAGTCGCATAGGCCTCCCTGGGCCTCATGTGTTCCCCTATAAAATGAGCCTTTGGAATAAATTGCTTCTAAGGACCTTCCTAGCATTAAACTCCTGTGTCAGAAGAATATTCCAATATATGGGAGGGTAGATCTTATGATAAAACCAATGGTGAAGATAATAGCATTGATCATTCCACAGCAATTTTTACCTATAAAAGTATTTTTTAATTTATATTCATTTTATCCTCAACAGCTTGCATCT
>NW_016112658.1:0-1239 GCF_001604975.1 Cebus imitator | reverse complement strand
ACAATTTCTGATTATTCTCCTCTTCCCAGCAATGAACTTCCCAAGTCTGTATAGAATGCCATGCATGGGGACACAATTTCTGATTATTCTCCTCTAGGTCTATAGAAAGCAGAAAGGCAATGTATAATGTTGAGAAAATAAATACATATTTTTTCTGATTATACAGCTTTTTTTTCTTAAACTCTTCAGTTCTTTAGTTACGGATAATCAGTTCTCAAAATTGCTTGTTTTTTTGTTTTTGTTTTTCTTTTTTGTTTTTTTTTTTTTCAGAATGTGTAGTATAGCAGTAGAAGTATAGGGTTCATATTTAAACTGTGATGTTGCTGTATTACCAAACATGGAAGCAATGACATTTCTATAATCCAACATGAAGCAGGTATCAACCATCTGCAGTGTGTTCTAAGCAGATTTAGAAAAGAATGCATTTCATGTATTATCAAAGTTGAAGTCATTTAAAAATTCCTTCAATAATATGGCCTGAACGTTAGAAGTATTAATAAAGAAAAACTTTCCCAGAGGTAAGCTTTATAAAAGACCTATTATGACATAAATTATTCTAATTTTGTTTCTTAAAATAAATACATTAAATTATCATTTACCCACAATTTCCTCAAATCATAGTTAAAATTTTAATAGCTATTCCCTATAGATAATAGCTTTGTTAATTGATTCAATTTTTCTGTATTCTTCACTTAAAAAGGGATAACTTTTTCTTGACCTCCATGCATTTTAAGCAACTTAACAATAGCATGATTGTTAGTACAATCTATAAATATAAAGGCCATATGTAATAAAGGGCTGATTATTATAGTTTGATGTAATTCAAACAAAATGACTGAATATTTTTACTTGACTGTTCCCACAGCCTAATAGAAGTAATTCTCGTTTATGATCATTCTGTAGATGTTGCCTTTAAATGTGAAGTCAAAATTCTCTTTATTTTTTTAAACTTTTGTTTTAGGTTCAGGGGTACATGTGAAGGTTTGTTACACAGCCAAACTCATGTGACTGGGTTTGTTGTACAGATGATTTCATCATCTAGGTATTAAACCCAGTACCCAATAGTTATTTTTCCTGATCCTCTCCCTCTTCCCTCAAGTGTCTATTGTTCTCTTCTTTGTATGCATGAGTTCTTATCAGTTAGCTCCCATTTATAAGTGAGAACATGCAGTATTTTGTTTCCTGTTCCTGTGTTAGCCTCCACACTGCACTCTAGCCTGAGCAACAGAATAAAAGTGT
>NW_016112657.1:0-1239 GCF_001604975.1 Cebus imitator | reverse complement strand
TTTTTTTTGAGATGGAGTCTCGCTCTGTCATACAGGCTGGAGTGCAGTGATATAACCTTGGCTCACTGCAACCTCCATCTCCTGGCTTCAAATGATTCTCCTGCCTCAGCCTTTTAAGTAGCTGGGATTACAGTCACGCACCACCACACCTGGCTAATTCTTGTATTTTTAGTAGAGATGGGGTTTTACCATGTTGGTCAAGCTGCTCTCAAACTCCTGACCTCAAGTGATCCACCCACCTTGGCCTCCCATAGGTGCTGGATTACAGGCATGAGCCACCGTGCCCAGCCAAAAGTTAACCAGTTTTAAAGTAGTTCTTTGGACATAATAGAGTGGCATCTTCTCCCCGCCACTCTGCTTCTTTTTATTTCTCTACTTCTTCCTTTGCTCTTAATTTGGCTCTTATTTTGACTAATTATCTCTGGCAAAAATAAAAATATAAAGTAGCAATATTGTCAGACAATGAAAACTTTTAAAAAGTCAACTTGCTACAGAACCCAAGGTAGAAATGAGGAGGTAGAAATGAGGAAGTCCCCCCCCTGCCAATTTGCTTTAACAATTTACGGCTATTCAGAATTATACATGTATGTGTAGTTTTTCTTTCAAAAACCTTCAGTCTAATGTTCACAGGCCTGGCAGCTTTCTTCTTACCAATGAGTCACGTGTCCTTTCTCGACACACTTCATAAATAACATAATTGCCGTTTCTTTCTCTACGGTGCTTCCAGGGTTAGCATTTGGGCATCGTGCCCTTAAAGCCATATTTATCATCTTTTCTCCAAAGGGTCTACCTTGCTTGAATCCCAATTTCTCTTGCTCCAGATCATCTACTGTTTCTCCGCTCCTTCAACATAAGAATGTGACTCCTTAGCAGGAAGAGCATGGCATGAATGAAGGCAACTGTATTTTTTTTTTTAAGAAGAAGAAAGAGAGAAAGAAAGAGAAAGAATTAAAAAAAAAATGAAAGAGAGGAAGAAAGAGGAAGACGAACAGGGAGAGAGAACAGGAGTGTTGCTTTATTGCCCAGGCTAGAGTATAATCTAAAAATTAGTATGCCTATGATTGTGTTTAATAATAGAGACATGAGGGCCGGGCGCGGTGGCTCAAGCCTGTAATCCCAGCATTTTGGGAGGCCGAGGCGGGTGGATCACGAGGTCAAGAGATCGAGACCATCCTGGTCAACATGGTGAAACCCCCGTCTCTACTAAAAATACAAAAAATTAGCTGGGCATGGTGGTGC
>NW_016112656.1:0-1239 GCF_001604975.1 Cebus imitator | reverse complement strand
TTTTTGGTCATACCCTAGTGGTGCCTGGAACACCAGTGAGATAGAACCATTCATTCCCCTGAAAAAAAGGGGGCTGAAGTCAGGAAGCAAAGTGATCTGGCTCGGTGGGTCCCATCCCTATAAAGACCAGCAAGCTAAGATCCACTGGCTTGAATTTCTTGCAGCCAGCACAGCAGTCAGAGCTCAACCGAGGACATTCGAGCTCAGTAGGGGGAGGGGCGTCCACCATTGCTGAGGGTTGGTAGATGGTTTTAACCTCTGCTGTGTAAACAAAGTTGCTGGGAAGTTTACACAGCAACTGGGCGGAGCCCACAGCAGCTCAGCAAGGCCTCTGCAGGCAGACTGTGACTAGACTCCCTCCTCGCTGGGCAGGGCATCTCTGAAAAAAGGCAGCAGGGACTTATAAATAAAGCCCCCACCTTCCCGGGACAGAGCACCTGGGAAAAGGGATGGTGTGGGTTCCACTTCAGCGGACTTAAATGTCCCTGCCCAGCAGCTCTGAAGGGAGCAACAGATCTCCCAGCACAGCACTTGAGCTCTGATAAGGGACAAACTGCCTCCTCAAGTGGCTCCCTGACCCTGTTTATCCTGACTAGGAGACACCTCATGGAAGAGAGCTCTGGCTGACATCTGGCAGGTACGCTTCTGGGATGAAGCTACCAGAGGAAGGAACAGGCAGTGATCTTTGCTGTTCTGCAGCCCCCGTGGGTGATTTCTAGGCAAGCAGGATCTGGAGTGGACTTCCAGCAGACCTGCAGCAGAGAGGCCTGTTAGAAGGAAAATTAACGAACAGAAAGAAATAGCTTCAATATCAACAGAAAGGACATTCACTCAGAAACCCTACCCAAAAGTCACCAACGTCAAAGACCAAAGGTAGATAAATCTACGAAGATGGGCAGGAACCCGTGCAAAAAGGCTGAAATCGGCAAAAGCCAAAATGCCTCTTCTTCTCCAAGGGATCACAACCCCTCACCAGCAAGGGAACAAAACTGGATGGAGAATGAGTTTGATGAATTGACAGAAGCAGGCTTCAGAAGATGAGTAATAAATAAAAATTTATCCGAGCTAAAGGAGCATGTTCTAACCCAATGCAGGAAACTAAGAACCTTGACAAAAGATGAGAAGAAATGCTAACAAGAATAACCAGAGTGGAGAAGAACATAAATGAAATGATGGAGCTGAAAAACACAGCACAAGAACTTCGTGAAGCATACACAAATTTCAACAGCCAAATGGATA
>NW_016112655.1:0-1239 GCF_001604975.1 Cebus imitator | reverse complement strand
TTTTGAGACAGAGTCTCACTTGGTCACCCAGCCTGGAGTGCAGTGGCGTAATCATGGCTCACTGCACCTCCGCCTCCTGGGTTCAGGTGATTCTTGTGCCTCAGCCTCCTGAGTAAGTGGGATTAGAGGTGTGTGCCACCACACTCAGCTAATTTATTTTATTTTTTAGTAGAGATGGGGTTTCATCGTGTTGGCCAGGCTGGTCTTGAACTCCTGGACTCAAGTGATTCATCCTCTTTCGCCTCCCAAAGTGCTGGGATTACAGGCATGAGCCAGTGCACCCTGTATAGCCCATAATACAGTATTACGAGCTAGTACTGTCTATGTTCTTACACATATGTGAAATAGTGTAACGTTAATTAAAGGCTAATTCTGATCATTTATGCATGCTATTAAAATTGGAAGATTATCCAGTAAAAAAGAATCTGAAAAACAAGAGAGTAATTACTAAATAGTGAATAGAAGAGATAAAAAGGAATACTTGGCTAATCTAGTGCTGTGGTGTTTACAACTAATTGATCTCAACTAGTCACAGATTCGTTTCTTCTGCACTCCTACTGTTTCACTTGACTAGCCTAAGAAAAAGATTGCTAAATTAACATTTAATCAGGAATAAGTCAGGAAAGAAGGAATAAAGGAAGAAAGATCAAATGGGGCCAATAGTAAATGACAAGATGATAGATTTAAACCTCACTATATATATGTATGTAGTGGTTTTTTTTTTTGTTTTTGTTTTTGAGATGGAGTCTTGCTCTGTTGCTAGACTGGAGTGCAGTGACGTGACCTTGGCTCATTGCAACCTCCGACTCCCTGGTTCAAGCGATTCTCCTGCCTCAGCCTCCCGAGTACCTGGGATTACAGACGTGCGCCACCATGCCCAGCTAATTTTTGTGTTTTAATAGAGATGGAGTTTTACCATGCTGGCCAGGATGGTCTTGATCTCCTTACCTTGCGATCTGCCTGCCTTGGCCTCCCAAAGTGCTGCGATTATAGGTGTGAGCCACCACGCCTGGCCAAACCTCATCATGTTAATAACTATGTTAAATATGAATAGTCTAAATATTCCCATCAAATGGCAGAGATTGTCATACTAGACTGAAAAAAGCAAAAAAGAGCTAGGCTGGTGCAGTGACTCACGCCTGTAATCCCAGCACTTTGGAGGCCAAGGCAGGTGGATCATTTGAGGTCAGGAGTTGAAGACCAGCCTGACCAACCTGGTGAAACCCCATCTCTACTAAA
>NW_016112654.1:0-1239 GCF_001604975.1 Cebus imitator | reverse complement strand
GGGATCAACCCCCACAAGCACAACTGAAAGTGGTCCTTGAAAATTAGGACTCATTTTGCCCTGCTTGGGCTTCCCATGAATTGCTAATGCTTTATCCAGAAAAGAGGAATCAAGTGTACACCACTTACTTGGACACAAAATCACAAAGACCACCATGTCCCATTGCTTGTCATCACATGAAAAATTATTCTGGATTTAAGTAGATAAGAATAACTGTTGGAATATGGAATACACATTTTAAAAATGTAATGCTTGCTTTTACGCTTTTTACCCTAACTCAAATCATGTAATGGAAAATATACTATTTCTTTGTATCTAGTAGGCGTGTGCCTCCAAAACTCTCCTCTTCAGAAACCCCAGCTTATCCTCCCTGACTTTGAAACTTCAGGGGCTTACCCTGAGCTCAGGGACTGTGCACTGAACCATGAGGAAGAAGGGTGGAATGGCACAGTATTAAACAAATTGATTGCTGAATTTCTTCTTCGACATTCTCTCTTGATTCGTTTTCTTTCTTTCTTTAGCTTGGCAAACCATGCCATCAACTTCTTCAGCTCTCTCTCTATTCACAGGCTCTAATTCGTGTTCGCCTTTCCGCTCTTTCCTGGCTAGGCTTACTAGCAGTTATGAACCACCTTTCACACAGCCTGGAACCCTCAACACCTGCACTGTTCTTGGTCGTAGCCCAGGCTGATCTAGCCTTGTTTCCTTCCTTTATCCCATTTTTAAAGGATGAAGTGATCTTCATGAAAAAGGTTAGTGTGGGAATTGGTATAGACCTCAGATACTCTCCACACGTGCTCCATCTAGTAGATTAATGCTTCTCACAATGAAGTTATGATGTCTCATGTCTCATGTGTCTTGAGGATAAAATAAGATTCTGAGGAAGGGGAATGGGGAAGCCTAGAGGTAGGGGATAATAATAAATTAGGATAAAGGCTGGGCGTGGTGGCTCATGCCTGTAATTCCAGCACTTTTGGAGGCCAAAGAGGGCAGATCACTTGAGGTCAGGAGTTTGAGACCAGCCTGGCCAACATGGTGAAACTCCGTTCCTATTATAAAAATACCAAAAGTAGCTGGGTGTTGTAGCACATGCGTGGTCCCAGCTACTCGGGAGGCTGAGGTGGGAGAATTGCTTGAACCTGGGAGGTGGAGGTTGCAGTGAGCTGAGTTTGGCCACAGCACTCCAGCCTGGGCAACAGAGTGAGATTCCTTCTAAAAAAAAAATAAAGAGTCAAGAAG
>NW_016112653.1:0-1239 GCF_001604975.1 Cebus imitator | reverse complement strand
AAAAGTGTTCCTATTTCTCCACATCCTCTCCAGCATCTGTTGTCTCCAGATTTTTTAATGATTGCCATTCTCACTGGCGTGAGATGGTATCTCAATGCAGTTTTGATTTGCATTTCTGTAATGACCAGTGATGACGAGCATTCTTTCCTATGTTTGTTGGCCTCATACATGTCTTCTTTTGTAAAGTGTCTGTTCATATCCTTCTCCCACTTTTGAATGGGTTTGTTTGTTTTTTTTCTTGTAAATCTGTTTTAGTTCTTTGTAGATTCTGGATATCAGCCCTTTGTCAGATGGGCAGATTGCAAATTTTTTTTCCCTATTCTGTTGGTTGCTGATTCATTCTAATGATTGTTTCTTTTGTGTGCGGAAGCTCTGGAGTTTAATTAGGTCCCATTTGTCTATTTTGGCTTTTGTTGCCAATGATTTTGGTGTTTTAGTCATGAATTCCTTTTCTATGCCTATGTCCTGAATGGTTTTGCCTAGATTTTCTTCTGGAGTTTTTATGGTGTTAGGTCATATGTTTAAGTCTTTAATCCATCTGAAGTTAATTTTAGTGTAAGGTGTCAGGAAGGGGTCCAGTTTCTGCTTTCTGCACATGGCTAGCCAGTTTTCCCAACACCATTTATTAAACAGGGAATAATTTCCCCATTGCTAGTTTTTGTGAGGTTTGTCAAAGATCAGATGGTTGTAGATGTGTGGTGTTGCCTCCGAGGCCTCTGTTCTGTTCCATTGGTCTATATCTCTGTTTTGGTACCAGTATCATGCTGCTTTGATTACTGTAGCCTTGTAGTATAGTTTGAAGTCAGGTAGTGTGGTGACTCCAGCTTTGTTCTTTTTGCTTAGAATTGACTTGGCTATGCAGGCTCTCTCTACCATTTAAGATGTGATTTGGGTGCAGACAAATCTCAGCCAAACCATATCAATAATCCTGCCCCATATTTGAGTGAAGCAGTCAAATTTGTCTAAGGATTGAAAGCAAAGAAATACTATTTAGAATAATTTTCTTATCTGTGTGGAAAAGAACAGGGTTCTCAGCTTTGAATCTGATGCCAAGATATCATATAATGTTGGCTTTTGGTTACAGTTATGAGTGCTCAAGTGTCCCTTTCTATAATTTTGTTATTATCGTTTAATATATCTCTACTATTTCTAAATTAAAGGATAATTTGTTGTAGTATTATCTTTAGTGATAGTCTTGATTAACCTATTTTTGCCATCTCATTCCACATTTTCCTACCT
>NW_016112652.1:0-1240 GCF_001604975.1 Cebus imitator | reverse complement strand
CGCAACCTCCGCCTCCTGGGTTCAGGCAGTTCTCCTGCCTCAGCCTCCTGAGTAGCTGGGATTACAGGCACGCACCACCATGCCCAGCTAATGTTTTGTATTTTTAGTAGAAACAGGGTTTCACCATGTTAACGAGAATGGTCTCGATCTCTTGACCTCGTGATCCGCCCGCCTCGGCCTCCCAAAGTGCTGGGATTATAGGCGTGAGCCACCGCGCCCCGCCTATCTTTTATTTTCTTATACCTACTTCAGTAACCTTCACATTGGCAAATTCAGTAGTCATTTCTCAGTGTTCCTCTGACTTGACCTATCAGCAGCAGTTCACAGAGTAATCTGTCCTCTTCCTACAGTATCTTGACTTGTCCTCTGACACACAATTCTCACTGGCTATTTCGTCTCATTTTAAGGGCTGAGCCACCCACCCTCACTTAGTTGCCTTCCAAAGGTTGAACTACCTCAGGGATCAATCATCTGACTTCTCTTATCCTATCCATGCACACCTCCCTAACTGATCTCAGGCAGACACATGGCTTTAAAAACCATCTATCCACTGATAATTGCTAAATTTATATCTCTAACCACAATCTCTCTCATGATTTCCAACCACCAATTTGATACCTCCACCTAGATGCAGACAAGTTATTAGTAAGTAGTCAAATTGACAAATGTCTCCTGGAAGAAAAAGGACTTCATAATTTTGATCCTGATATCATACTGATGATGTAATGGTAATGGAGAGAGAAAGAACAGGACTCAAGAAGAAAAGAGAAATCGTTCTGCATTAAAATATGCTGAAGTGTAATCCCAGCACTTTAGGAGGCTGATGTGGGTGGATCCCCCGAGGTCAAGAGTTCGAGACCAGTCTGCCCAACATAGTGAAGCCCCATCTCTACTAAAATCAAAAAAATTAGCTGGGTGTGGTGGCAGGCACCTATAATCCCAGCTACTCAGGAGGCTGAGGATTGCTTGAACCCAGGAGGTGGAAGTTGCAGTGAGCCAAGATCACACCACTGCACTCCAGCCTGGGTAACAAGACTGAAACTTTGTCTTAAAAAGAAAAAATACTTAAGTGAAGGTCTGATGGAATATCAAAAAATGTATATATTTGTATAGTTAGAAAAAGGAACTAGAAAAGGTGATAGGCTGAAGGTGATGTAGATTTTAGTTTTTAAGATAGTTCCATCCTAAAACAAACACAAATAAAACTTCCTTCCTTTGACCTTATATACTCCTTCTTCTG
>NW_016112651.1:0-1240 GCF_001604975.1 Cebus imitator | reverse complement strand
CGCACGGCCAGGTGTCCTCTCGGCCCCTCAGTGGATGGTTCTGGTGGTAAACTCCGGGGCCGTCCCCACGTTGGCTCACTCACAGTGTGGTGCCTTCTCCCTAGTCACCAGAAGCGCGTCTTTGAGACCGTGAGGAGCATCAACCAGGTCGTCAGGCAGAGATCTCTGACTCCTTCCCCCATGAACATCCCCGGCTCCAACCAGTCCTCGGGCACACACTCCCTCCTGTCCAGTTGCGTCAGCACCCCGCGGTCCAGCTTCTACGGCAGCGACGTCAGCAACGTGGCCCTCGACAACAAGACCAACAGCATCATTCTGGAAACAGAGGCCGACCTGGGGTGAGCGCGCTGGGAGCTTTCGCTTCTCTGTTTTGGGGTGAGGAGCGGTATGGATTGCCTGAGGGCTCAGTCATTGTTAAGAGGGGGGCGGATGAGAATTGCCTGAAAAACACAGACCCAGCCGGGCACGGTGGCTCACGCCTGTAATCCCAGCACTTTGGGAGGCCAAGGTGGACGGATCGCCTGAGTTCAGGAGTTTGAGACCAGCCTGGGCAACGTGGCAAAACCCCATCTCTACCAAAAATACAAAACATTAGCCAGGCGTGGTGGTGGGTGCCTGTAATCTCAGCTACTTGGGAGGCTGAGGCAGGAGAATTGCTTGAACCCGGGAGGCAGAGGTTGCAGCCAGCTGATAATTGCACCAGTGCTCTCCAGCCTGGGTGACAGAGTTAGACTCTGTCTCCAAAAAAAAAAAATAGACCTTCCAGTTAGTTCTCCAGATCTGTTCTACCTACCCACTGAGCCGGTGCCTGTCCTCAATATGATATTTTAATCAGCTTAAAGTCGTATAACAACATAATACCGGAAAGTCTATGCTGTGAAATGCTTGAGGGGAGGATTAATGAATATTTTTTTGTTAATCTTCATGGTAAGGCTACAGAACAGACATTTGTTTTGTGACCACTTTGTAGCTTGGATGTTGGAGAGACTGAGGAGGACGAGGCTGTCTTGTGACCAGAATGTGGTCACAGGTGCAGAGGGTGGGGGCGGGGGCCCAGGGTGCCCAGGATGGGCTTTCTTTAGGAGTGGTCAGTTCCTCTTTGTCCTGAAGGCAGACAGGCAGGCACGAGCTTGCGCACACACACACACACACCACACACACACACACCACACACACACACACTAACACACACACACACCCCCATTGTCCACTTTGTGTACCCTCACACACACACACACAC
>NW_016112650.1:0-1240 GCF_001604975.1 Cebus imitator | reverse complement strand
TATGTGAATGGGGCCAACACCAATGCAGGCTGACCTGAAAAACACCTAGTAACATTTTTTTATACTAAACTCCTGGACAAATTTGGAAGAGAACACTATTAATACAAAGTACAACCTAACTCATAAAACTCTCAGGTTGTAAAAGTCTTTTCTGACTCTCTGAAAGGAAGTTTTGAGTAGAGTGGGAGGAAGGAATTAGTAGGGGGTTATTGGAGATAAAGTTAATGTGGGTCACAAGTATAAAGAAGAACATATCTGGGTGTCTGGATGGTTGCTGAAGATGAAGGGAACTTGGAAAACTGACACCCAGCATATGTTGACTTATCTCCATACTTATGTTTCTGAGTTTCTGGCTCTTTCTGACACTTTTGATGTCTTTAGCATCTATTCTTTTTATTACGTTGTTACAAATCTTCCCTAACCCTTTGAAGTCAGAGCCCTTTGTTTTGGCTACCACTTGGTGCTGAAATCTGTGACTAAGCTCCCTGGCTGCTTATGGATTTTTTTTTGAACCAGATGTCATAAATTAGAGAAATGGAAGTTACCAAAGATTAAACTGTTTATGTATCAAACAAATAATGAAATACATTATTTGTGTTAGGAAATAAAATAGATTTTTAAATGTCTATGAAAGAATTATTGAAAATGACATGTAAACAATCATCCCTGTTTTTCTTAATTTTTGAATGAGTTGCCTTAGGAGATGTTTTCTTTAACAACACAGTCATATGGTTTAATGTCATTGAACAGTTTACTCCATACCATGAACAGACAAATTTCTGACAGGATCTCACTATCAATTGGAAATTCAGATTAGTAATTTTTTCCAGGTTGCATAAACTTAGGGTAGAAACATTTTTATTCAGGTGTTCTCAGCATTCAGTACTGGGCTGGCCACCTATTATGGCTCTGCTTTAATTTTCTGTATGAATCCCTCATATTGTCACCTTTATCCTAGACATAGTTAGAAAATTAACATTTGTGCCACCAAGTTAAGTTCTATTTGAATCAGCTAGAACTTTTAAAAGTTTCAGCCACTATTCTGCCTAGAGAAAAATATCAGCTGTCATGTCTTCCCATCTTACAACCCACTCTAACTGTGGCAACCACAGGAGACCAGCAGGACTGAGGAGCTGAGGTATCCCCAAAGATCTAGCCCTTAGCATGAGCTACCCATAGGGCAAGAGGGAATGCAGCCTGCCAAAGTGCCCTTTAGGACAAAGGAAACCTGATTGTGTGT
>NW_016112649.1:0-1240 GCF_001604975.1 Cebus imitator | reverse complement strand
TTTTGAGACAGAGTTTTGCTCTTGTTACCCAGGCTGGAGTGCAATGGCACGATCTCGGCTCACTGCAACCTCCTCCTCCAAGGTTCAAGCAATTCTCCTGCCTCAGCCTCCCGAGCAGCTGGGACCACAGGCGCACGCCATCATGCCCAGCCAATTTTTGTATTTTTAGTAGAGACGGTGTTTCACCACGTTGACCAGGATGGTATCCATCTCTTGATCTCGTGATCCACCCGCCTCGGCCTCCCAAAATGCTGCGATTATAGGCATGAGCCACTGCGCCTGGCCTCGTATTTGTATTTTTAGTAGAGAAGAGTTTCATAATGTTGGCCAGGCTGGTCTCAAATTTCTGACCTCAGGTGATCTGCCCACCTTGGCCTCCCAATACCTCCTCATGCTTTCCCTACAGTTGGGGGATGAGATACATACACTCGCACACACATACAAAACACCATACAAAGAAAATTCTATACATAGATTCTAGCCCCTTAGAAATGTACAACTTAAGGCCGGGCGCGGTGGCTCATGCCTGTAATCCCAGCACTTTGGGAGGCCGAGGAGGGTGGATCACGAGGTCAAGAGATCGAGACCATCCTGGCCGATACCGTGAAACCCCGTCTCAAAAAAAAAAAAAAAAAGAAATGTACAACTTAAGACAGTTAACATTAAACAGATAAGCATAAACAAATAAACAACAGAAAAACAACATTAAACCAATACATGGTGCTCGCTTTGGCAGCACATATACCGAAAAATTGGAACTATACAGAGAAGATTAGCATGGCCCCTGCTCAAGGATGACATGTAAACTCGTCAAGTGTTCCATAAAAAACAAATACATGAATGAACAGCAGGTCAACTTCATAACTGAGATGGCAAGCAGGCGGCCAGTTGATGAATGTTTACTGAACAGCTCCTAGGTGTCAGGTGACTGGGCTAGGTTTTGGTAATAAAAATTTGAACAAAACAGACACAGTCACTGCACACATGGAGATTCAAAATACTAGAGAAGATAAATACTAAACAATTTTTTACTAAAATATAGTTTATAGGCCAGGTGCAGTGGCTCACACCTGTAATCCCAGCACTTTGGGAGGCCAAGGTGGGCGGATCACCTGAGGTCAAGAGTTCGAGACCAGCCTGGCCAATGTGGCAAAACCCCATCTGTACTAAAAATACAAAAATTAGCCAGGCATGGTGGCAGGTGCCTGTAATCTCGGCTACTCAGGAAGCTGAGGCAGGA
>NW_016112648.1:0-1240 GCF_001604975.1 Cebus imitator | reverse complement strand
TTTTTTTTGAGACACGGTCTTACTCCTGTCACCTAGGCTGGGGTGCAGTGGTATGATCACTGCTCACTGTGGCCTCAACTTCCCAGGCTCAAGCAACCCTCCCACCTTGGCCTCCTGAGTAGTTGGGACTATGTGCATGGGCCACCATGCCTGGCTAATTTTTTTGTATTTTTATTAGAGGTAGGGTTTTGCCATGTTGCCCAGGCTGGTCTCCAGCTCCTGGGCTCAAGAGATCTACCCACCTCGACCTCCTACTTCTTTGCATTTCTGTTGAATTCCAATTCTGTCAGCCCCAGAGTTCTGTTGGGTCCTGCCATCCATACTGCCTCTTGGCTATGGCTAAGCACGGGTAGACCAGAAATCTGAAAATGTGGTTTGCAGCTTGTGCTACCTCCTTCTCACAGGGACAGACCCGCTGTCAGGGAGACAAGCAGTGATGGTGACCTCAGGTGACCTTTGAGACTTCAGAAGAGCACCTACATCTTTTCAGCCAAGAGGTTTGGGGATTCAAGGTCCAAACCAGCCCAGGCTTTCTCTTTTGTACTGGGGGGAGTAGAAATCCTACGAGTAGTACTATTTAGAGAAAGTGATAGGCCAGTGCAGTGTTTCAACAGAGCAAGACTCTGTCTCAAAAAAAAATTATCTTTTTATGTTAATTTTTAAATTTTATTTAGACAGGGTTTCACCATGTTGCCAATGCTTGTCTTGAACTCCTAAGCTCAAGTTCAGCCTCCTGAAGTGCTAGGATCCCAGGTGTGAGTCACTGTGCCCTGCCAAAAAATTAAAAAAAAAAAAAACAATAAAAGAGAAAATGATAAATGTATTAATCTCTTCACTTTATCCTATTGGCTTTTTTTTTTTTTTTTAAAGAGAAAGGATTGATAAGGTTATGTACTTTCTTGCAACATGCATGTGTGGATTTTTGTGCAATAACCCATTAAATATGGGTCTTTTAAATGATTTTTTTTTCAAATTTATTCAAACCAACAGTAATACAATTTCTTGTCATGAATATCAAGTGTGTGTGCACATGTTTTTAAAGTCGCTGCCTTTATAATTTAGTTAGGGAAAATATAATTGATGCCCAAGTCTCAGCCTGGGCTAGATGATCATATTTCAGTAGGAACCCAGTGTCTGTAAAAGATGGAAAGATAGTGATAATGACCTCTTACATTTTTACAGATTTTTCTCGTGCATAAAATTCATTAGCATTCTCTTCAAGGTATGAATTATTTTTCTT
>NW_016112647.1:0-1240 GCF_001604975.1 Cebus imitator | reverse complement strand
CAGTCCTGGCCAAAAGGCCAGGACAAAAGTTCAGGCCAGGACAAAAGGCCAGGCCAAAAGGTCAAGCCAGGCTGAAAGTCAAGGCCAGGCCTGGCCAAAAGGCAAGGCCATGCCTAATGGCAAGACCACTACAAGAGGCCAGACCAAAAGGCCTGGCCAGGTCCAAAGGCCAGGCCAAGAGTCAAGGACAGGCCAGGCCAGGACAAAAGGCCAGGACAGGCCAAAAGGTCAGGCCCAGACAAAAGCCCAGGCCTAAAGGCCAGGGCAGGCCAAAAGTTCAGGGCAAAATGCTAGGCCAGAACAAGAGGCCAGGACGAAAGGCCAGGCCAGACCAACAGGCCAGGACACAAGGATAGGACAGGACAAAAGGCCAGGACAAAAGTCTAGGCCAGGCAGGCCAAAAGGACAGGCAAGTCCAGACCAGGCCATGCCAAAAGGCAACACTAGGACAAAAGGTCAGGCCAGGTCAAAAGGTCAGGCCAAAAGGCAAGGACAGGCCAGGACAGGCAAAAAGGCAAGGCCAAAAGGCCACACAAAAAGGTCAGGTCAGGCCAAAAGTTCAGGCCAAAAGGCCAGGACAGACCAAAAGGCAAGTCCAAAAGGCCAGGCCATGCCAAAATGCAAGACAGGACAAAAGGCCAGGCCAAAAGATGAGGCCAGGTCAAAAGGCCAGGCCAAAGGCAAGGACAGGACAGATCAGGACAAAAGGCCAGGCAGAAAGGTCAGGACAGGCCAAAAGATCAAGCCAAAAGACGAGGACAAGCCAAAAGGCAAGGCCAAAAGGCCAGGCCATGCCAAAAAGGAAGAACAGGCCAAAAGCCAGGCAAAAAGATCAGGCCAGGTCAAAAGGCCAGGCCAGGCCAAAATGCCAAGACTAGCACAATAGGCCAGGCCAAAGGCCAGGCAAAAGGGTCAGGACAGGCCAAAAGATCAGGCCAAAAGGCCAGGACAGGCCAAAAGGCAAGGCCAAAAGGCCAGGCCATGCCATGCCAAAAAGCAAGAACAGGTCAAAAGACCAGGCAAAAAGATCAGGCCAGGTCAAAAGGCCAGGCCATAAGGCAAGGACAGGCCAGGCCAGGTCAAAAGGCCAGGCTATAAGGCAAGGACAGGCCAGGCCAGTACAAAAGGCCGGGCCAGGCCAAAATGCCAAGACTAGGACAAAAGGCCAGGCCAAAGGCCAGGCAAAAAGGTCAGGACAGGCCAAAAGATCAGGCCAAAAGATGAGGAAAGGCCAAAAGGC
>NW_016112646.1:0-1240 GCF_001604975.1 Cebus imitator | reverse complement strand
TTTTTTTGAGATGGAGTCTTTCTCTGTCGCCCAAGCTGGAGTGCAATGGTGTGATCTCAGCTCGCTGTAACCTCTGCCTCCTGGATTCAAGTGATTCTCTTGTCTCAGCCTCTTGAGTGACTGGGATTGCAGGTGCCCGCCAGCACACCCAGCTAATGTTTGTATTTTCAGTAGAGAGGGTTTTACCATGTTGGCCAGGCTGTTCTCGAACTCCTGACTTCATGATCTACCCACCTCGGCCACCTTAAGTGCTGGGATTACATGAGTGAGCCACCGCACCCAGCCTTAAGTGTCAATCTTTTTAAGCTTTTCAAAAATCAACCAAAATCACTTAGCAATCATAAGTATATATCATTCAAAATTGTTCCTGATATGTGCTGGCTGTTAGGGCAGTTTCTTTTTCCTACCTGTTGTGCGCCCTTGTACCTATCTTTCATCTTCTTGCTAAGTGATAGCTACCATCACAACACTGGCTTTCCTTGATAGCATATCTTCCTGCATATCCAAAACTTAAGTTCACATGAGCAGAAGTTGATCTAATCAAAGGTAAATCAGAAGTTAAAAAAAAATAGCAGAGAGATAAAAACATCAAAAATGTACATCTTGCAAGCAGTGATGTTGAATTTAGGAGAAGTGTGTTCTGTTGAGATGAAAATCATTTTCTAGTTTAAACTGACCATGTAAGTTTATAAGCATAATAAAAATCTGAAGTTTTCTATCAAATTAAATATAGTGTTTGAGCTTTCTAACATTTAATAATACTGTCACCAATAAGCCTGCAAAATAAAATAATGTTTGAGCCCCCAAATCATCAGAAATATGTAGACCAAACAAGTTGAGAAGAATTGACTTTATTTTTGTAATTGGGCCAAGAAAAATACTTAGGCTTTTGTTTAGTTTTGTGTATATTAATCTTGATTTTTCCCAGTGTTTTGCATGTTTGGAGTTTTTCATATCAAAGGTACTGCTCTTTGTAAACAAGTGTAAGTTTACCCAGGCAGCTTCACTTACACCCTTCCCTTATAATCAGATGTGAAAATTACACCCTCCCTTTTGGATACATGATAATTACACATTTCAACATGCAAGGAATTGTCTCTGTTTCAGTTGTTGGAATGAAAAAGCTGAGACACTCAGTAAAATATATTATTATATTAAAGATCATTTCCATAATTGTTTTCAGGATTTGTAATCAAAACCATGATCAAGGTAGTTTTAGTTTAAAAAAAAAAAAAAAAAA
>NW_016112645.1:0-1240 GCF_001604975.1 Cebus imitator | reverse complement strand
ACTGGCGGCCAGGTGTGGTGGCTCACGCCTGTAATTTTTTTTTTTTTTTTTTGAGACTGAGTCTTACTCTGTTGCCCAGGCTGGAGTGCAGTGGCGCAATTTTGGCTCACTGCAATCTCTGCCTCCGAGGTTCAAGCGATTCTCCTGCCTCAGCCTCCTGAGTAGCTGGGACTACAAGCGTGTGCCACCATGCCCGGCTAATTTTTTTGTATTTGTAGTAGAGACCGGGTTTCATCATGTTGGTCAGGCTGGTCTCGAACTCCTGACCTTGTGATCTGCCCGCCTCGGCCTCCCAAAGTTCTGGGATTACAGGCGTGAGCCACCTCGCCCGGCCTCATGCCTGTAATCTTTGAAGGCCGAGATGGGCAGATAGCTTGAGTCCAGGAATTTGAGACCAGCTTGGGCAACATGAAACCCCATCTCTTCAAAAAATATAAAAATTAGCCAGGCATGGTGGTGCATGCCTGTAATCCCAGCTACATGGGAAGCTGAGGTGGGAGGATGGCTTAAGCCTGGGAAATCAAGGCTATAATGAGCCCTAGTCATGCCAATGCACTCTAGCCTGGGCAAAAGAGTGAGACTTGTCTCAAAAAAAAAAATTATTATGGAAAATTTCAAGGTAAGGGAAAATATGATATTGAGTAAAACAGTGGCAACTTTAATTTTAGTAATAAAAAATGTATTTGCATCATTTACAGGTTGTAAACCAGTGTTGTGAGGCTTCAAGTTCAAATATCACTGAGAAATCACATGGACATAAGGCAGCTAATGAGAAACAGCACAATATTTTTCTTGATCAGATGACTATTGATGAAGAAAAATTGATAGCACAAAATCTAGAACTTAATGAAACCATAAAAATTGGTTTGACTAAGCTTAATTGCTTTCTGCAACAGGATCTGAAACTGGATATCCCAACAGGTACTTTAAAAGAGAAATAGAATTGTTAAATTTTTTGAAGTTGAATTCAACTCTCAGTAGTGTCAGATATTCAGAAAAATTAGTCCTGCCATTGCCTAACAGGAATTTACCATCTCACTGTAATCAACTGAAAATGGGAAAACTGGAAAGTTAAAATAGTTTTAATCAAGCATCATGATACAGGTGATATAAACTCCTAGAAATGTGGTATCATAATTCAGTAAAATTTCACAAACATTCAGGGAATTTACTTTGTTAATAGGGGATATTTTTATTTTTTATTTTTTATTTTTATTTTTTTTTTTTTGAGACGGAGTTT
>NW_016112644.1:0-1240 GCF_001604975.1 Cebus imitator | reverse complement strand
ACACAAACCCTGATATTTGACATGGACATCAGTGGGTATTTGCTCCCCACCCTGGGGATGGGGTGGACACAAAGCCTGTTGGCCTGCCTGGCAGGCCTGGGAATGTAATACCCAGACAGACACTCAAGTGGCAAAATCCTGGGTGCCCTGAATTTGGAGAGAGCCTTTGGTTAACACACACACACCTCAGGGACAGAGAGCCCTGAAAAACAGTTGCCTCATCCCTGGCCTGTTGGCTAAGCCATTATGAATTATTCTCTCTCTCCGGAATCTATAGGCCTCTCGACTTTTTCAGACTTCCCTAATAGACTTTGATTCAAAGCAGAAATGAGGTTTAAGCCTCTGATAGCGTGTCTCGGCCACCTCGGGAAAGCAATGCTGGGTGCTGATACTGGAACGTCAGCAAAGCAAAGGGGGATTAGAAGTCTTGGCTGAGTTCTGCTGCTGTGGCTCTGTGTTACTATTAAGGGGGACGGATTAATATCAAGTTTCAGGGATCTGGTCGCTCACTGATACTGCTTAATTATCCAGATAAGTGATCGGCATCCAAGCATGAGTGGCAGCATCAATCTTAGGGACATCATCTTTTTTTTTTCCTTCTCTCCTCTCTCTTCTTATTTATTTATTTAGTTTTTGGAAAGAAATTATTCATTTAGGTTTCACTCAGATACATATTTTAAAATTCTCATTAAACTGTAAACACAAACAGCAGCCGTAGCTGTGTTAATTTTTTGTTGTTCGTCACATCTCAGAAGGAAAGCAGCAGTGTTTGCCGTGGCCAGCAGCCTCCGCCCCCTCCCTCCTTCCTGAAATTTGCTCCAGAAGGCCCCGGTGTCCGTCTCCCACCCTGCCCTTGTGCTCACTGCAGGGAGCGACTTACCCCTCTCTGGGGCTCACATCACAGGCTGGGAGCATCTGCTGTTCCAGCCCAGGCAGAGGCTGGGGGTGGCCCGGCTGCCTCCTGGGCGGGGGAGCCCGCCCCTCTGCCTCTTCGCCTTCTGTCTTGGCTGGTAATTTTATCCCGTGAAGACTCTTTTCCCCCTTCTCTCTTGCTCTCTCTGTTTTCTGGGCCCTGCTCCATTTGAGCTCATTGTATTACTCCTGTCGTCCTGATTAGCACTGTCTGGCTCAGGGCGCACCCACCTGAAGCTGGGATTAAGGATCAAAGGCGGACCAAATGGCGCGGCCCAGGCTGCTCCTTCCGTGCCCATAAATACCATTTAGGTCTCTGTCTTTGACC
>NW_016112643.1:0-1241 GCF_001604975.1 Cebus imitator | reverse complement strand
TAGGCAGTAATCCAAATACATTTCAAATGAATTAAGGAGCCACTTTCAGTAAAAACCAACATAGGGTGAGCACAATGGTTCATGCCTATAATCCCGAGCACTTTAGGAAGCCCAAGTGGGAGGATCACTTGAACCCAGGCATTTAAGGCCAGCCTAGGAAACACAGCAAGACCTTGTCTTTACTTAAAAAAAAAAAAAAAGTCTTAGTTTTAAAAATTAGGTGGGGTGGCACATGACTGCAGTCCTAGCTACTCAGGAGGCTGAGGCGGGAGGATCATTTAAGCCAAGGAGTTTGAAGTTGCAGTCAGTGAGCCATTCACTCCAGCCTGGGCAAGACCCCCATCTCAAAACAAACAAACAAACACACAAAACTGTCAACACAGTTCAATTTTTAAAATAAATAAAGACCTTTATGATAGACTACCAGATGTTTAAAAATATTTATAAAACTTTCCCAGATTACATGCGAACTAAGTTTGAGTCTCTGTGGAAAAACATTGAAGAAACCAAAATAAGAAAACTGTGAGTACCTCTAACCCTTACAGGCTATATGAGACCTGAGGGAAAACCAGATATGACTTATGGTAACATCTGTATACTTGCTGTTCAAAGTTAAACAACAGCAGGAAGTCCCTCAATCTCACATGAATGAGGCTAATGATAAATACAGTGGGCTATACTTTTCAGAAGTCAGGAAGGAAAATATAGTCTAAAACAAATTCCTTACAAAGTAGTAGTTCACATCACAAAATAATGCTTCATATCACACAATGATTCAGGAGTTTCCTTAGATGGTAAGTATCTTAGTTCATTTTAAATTGTTTTGTATATCTAAATCTATCCATGTGCAACATTGAATGAGCATCTCTTCTGCCTAAAGTACGTATCTTTTAATTTTTATAATTAACAAAAAGTAAGCTAAAGTACTTAACCAGGTTAATCATTTTGTCTAAGATGAAAAATAACAGTGATGGCCGGGTGCGGTGGATCACGCCTGTAATCCCAGCACTTCAGGAGGCCGAGGTGGGCATATCATGAGGTCAGGAGTTTGGGACCAGCCTGGCCAACATAGTAAAACCCTGTCTCTACTAAAAATACAAAAAATTAGCTGGGCATGGTGGCGGGCACCTGTAATCCCAGCTACTTGGGAGGCTGAGGCAGGAGAATCACTTGAACCCAGGAAGCAGAGTTTACAGTGAGCCAAGATTGTGCCATTGCACTCCAGTCTGGACAATAAGACT
>NW_016112642.1:0-1241 GCF_001604975.1 Cebus imitator | reverse complement strand
GTTTCAGAGACAGAAATGACAGACTTGCCGATGCTCTGGTGTGACAGTCAGGGTGGGGACATGAGGTTGAGTGATTTCTGGGTTTCTGGCTTGAGCAGTCGTGTGAATGGGGTGCATTTACTGCCATGGGGAAGATGGTGAGTAGGGGACATTCTCTCTCGATGTGTGCCCAAAATGGGAATCTATACTTACATTTTGCATAAGTTGTATGGTGACACTCTGCTTCCTCCTCTTTTCCCCACTCAACTGAGCATCCTTCCAGGTCAGCCTGGCACTCATGGCCCTCATGGCAATGCCAGCACACTATTCCCTAAGATGATATCCCGTAATTTTTTAACCAATCCCCCATAGTGGACACATAAGTTGTTTCTGTACCGCCCATTTAGGACTTGACTCCATAGTACATTTTATTTTATTTTTATCGAATTATTTGTTTCTCAGTCATTAGTCCCTTTATGTTTTCTCCAGCTTTCCCAATTTCAGGACCTGCAAGCTGTCTCCATGCTCCTGCCCTCGGTGCCTTGCACTGTGGCCACTAGATGGCGGTGTTGCATAGGGTCCCCGTTGGCTCCAGTCCACAGGAGACCACTCAGCAGGACGGCCGACCTCCAGACTCCGGCCTGCACCTGCACGGCACGACCATCCCCGGAGACCCGTGGGTGGACTTCACATTCTCAGTGCCCAAAGAATTCCTGCCCTAGGTGTGACCTGCGGCCCACTTGTAGACGGATGTCTTTGCTCTTCCCTGCAGAAATTGGTCGGGGTTTGGGGGACTGGCCCTTTTGGCAATGGCTTCTGAAATGTGGTGTCCCAGGTGCCGACGATGCCTGAGAGGGCTCGAGGTGCCAGGAGCCACGCTACCAGAGCTTATTTGGTAGGTTTTTAGAAAAACAGAATTTGTCCTTCAGACGCACAATTTCATTTACTATTATGATTTAGAATGAGATTAAGTCCAAATA
The DNA here is from genome assembly GCF_001604975.1 of Cebus imitator. NCBI lineage: Eukaryota > Metazoa > Chordata > Mammalia > Primates > Cebidae > Cebus > Cebus imitator. Next base: position 282 of record NW_016112642.1, on the reverse strand, counting down.
AAAAAATTTAAATTAAAATTTTAAATGTAAAGAAAACTAGCAGTACAAGCAGCACACGGATAAATCACTATATTCGCTGCAGATTGCTGGCTTCCAGCTCAGTCTAGATGGGAAACTATGATGGCTTCATCAAATCTTGGAATGACTGAATTTTAAAACTTAGACCCCGGAGGAGGTCACACCTAGAAGCAGAACCTTAGAACCTCAGTATCTTGATGGCATTTTCAAAGATAATGCCATCTTAATCAATACTGTATCATCTTTTTTTTTCTTTTTTCTTTT
>NW_016112641.1:0-1241 GCF_001604975.1 Cebus imitator | reverse complement strand
TTTTTTTTTTTTTTTTTTTTTTTTTTTTTTAAGAGATGGGGTCTGGCTATGTTGCCCAGGCTGGAGTGCAGGGGCTATTCACAGGCGCTATCCCACTACTGATCAGCACAGGAGTTTTGACCTGCTCCATTTCTGATCTGGGCCGGTTCACCCCTCCTTAGGCAACCTGGTGGTCCCCCGCTCCCGGGAGGTCACCATATTGATGCCGAACTTAGTGCTGACACCCGATCGGCATAGCACACTGCAGCCCTGAACTCCTGGGCTCAAGTGATCCTCCCACCTCAGCCTCCTGAGTAGCTGGGACTACAGGCACGTGCCACCGTGCCCAGACACACTGGTATATTCTCTAGATTTTACACCCAGGGTCTCTAGAATGAAGGCAGGGAGAGAGAAAAGGAAGAACTAGGCCCCAATCACCTGCTAAAGGCCTGGGTGAAAAGATGGAAATGAAAGGACTCTGGCTAGTCCCTTCTTTCCCCTTCCTCCTATGTCCTGATTTTCAATGTCAGTTCAAGAGTTCACTACAACTAAGCTTCCGGTCAACCCTGGAAAAACTCTATATAGATCATTTTTGTAACTTAAAGAGTTGGACTAGCTTGAGGCACTGGGGAGGGATATATCCTTCCTCTTCACCCTACATTTTGTTTTTAGTCCTTGGGTACCAAAGCTCTCTGATGGAAACCAGGTTGAGGGCAGAGTGCTTATCTTTCAGACCCTCAAATAAGAAACCCTGGTCTAGGGGAGCTAGAGGACTGGAGTCCAGTATCATCTCCAATGAAATCCAGCTGGATAAATCCCAAACCCACTTATGGGGAAGGTTGGTAAAGAGCACTCAACTGATTCTTGATATCAAAGCTATACTTTACCCTGTGTTCAGACTCAAACAGAGATTAGGTGCTATCCAAACTAACATTTTCTAGAAATGGAAATTTAAGATAGTTCATAAAAGTAGTACTGTAAGGAGAAGATTGGCTGAGGCTATCACTATGAAATTATAAGAACCATCAAGGAGGCTGGGCGCGGTGGCTCATGCCTGTAATCCCAGCACTTTGGGAAGCCGAGGCAGGCGGATCACGAGGTCAAGAGATTGAGACCATCCAGGCCAACATGGTGAAACCCCGTCTCTACTAAAAATACAAAAAAATTAGCCGGGCATGGTGGCACATGCCTGTGGTCCCAGCTACTTGGGAGGCTGAGGCGGAAGAATCACTTGAACCCAGGAGGCGGAGGTTGCAGTGAGC
>NW_016112640.1:0-1241 GCF_001604975.1 Cebus imitator | reverse complement strand
ATGAGGGTGCAGACAGGGACAGAAACACACCAGTTATTTTAACAGAGAGTATTTAATACAAGGAAGTATTTACTGAAAGCATAAAGGTGAATTCTTAATAATCACAGAGGACAAAGGAGCTGCATGAAGCAGCTCAGGGTGGAGGATCTATGGGCATTTGCTGGGATTATTAAAATGCAGAAGATGACAGGACCCTGTGGACAGGAAGCACACCTCTGAAGAGGGGGCTTCACTGGAGTTCGAGAGCAGCCAGACCAGCATGGTGAAACCCTGTCTCTACTAAAAATACAAAAATTAATCAATCATGGTGGTGTGCACCTGTAATCCCAGCTACTCGGGAGGCTGAGGCAGGAGAATTGCTTGAACCTGGTAAGCAGAGGTTGCAGTGAGCCAAGATCACGCCAGTGTACTCCAGCCTGGGTGACAGAGCGAGGTTCCATCTCAAAAAAAAAAAAAAAAAAAAAAAAAGAAGGTGAAATAACTCTCAAGTTCCCAAAGCAGGCTGTGATTGGCTTGTTGGAATAATCTCACAGTTAAGCAGAGAACTGAAACCCACCACTTGGATGAGCAGAATCTGTACCTTGTCCCTTCGATTAGGAAGGTTTGGCTGGGGGGACCTTATCCATGGGAGCAGAATGGGGAGGGAAACTTGTGGTTAGACCATTTGAGGCCCTCCCAGTTTACTAAATGTCAAGGTGGTGCATAATTGTGAGCCATAGTTTTAGAATTTACACCACGTAAAATGTGCAAACCTGTGGGATAAATAGCCATGGTTCAGCGGGACTGGGCTGTAACTAGTGGCAGCATAAGCATTTGCCAGTGTTTGTAGGGGCAGGGGCTTCAAGAAAGCTTTGGGAATCATACTGAAGTAACTGCATTGTCACTTCATGTACTTTCCACAAACACAGTTTGATATAGATGAAAACAGTGGTCACATAAATATCCCCTAATGCTTCTGGTCTATCTTGAAATGGCATCTGCTCTGTCAGCAAGTATTCCTTCTCTACGTGAAGTGTTCCCCACTGAGGAGAATTTAACGAAACTCAAGACTCTGATGAAATACGTCCGTTTTGTGGCTGGCAACTCTAGACCTTATAGTCGTATTTAGCTGTGACCCCAAACAGAGTTTCTGGTTTGATGGTTGGCCCAGAATATCAGCAAGAGTCCCAACAGGTAACAAATGTCACCGCGGAGCAGGATCTGTGAAGAGTTTGATGAGGGTGCAGACAGGGACAGAAACA
>NW_016112639.1:3925-5167 GCF_001604975.1 Cebus imitator | reverse complement strand
CCCCTTTTCAGATATATGGTTTGCAAATGTTTTCTTACATTCTACAGGTTACCTTTCACTCTGTTGATTGTTTCCTTTGCTGTGCAGAAGCCCCAGGTGTTTATTTTTATTATTGTTATTTATTTCACCATTTTTTAGAGACAGGTTCTCACTCTGCCTACCAGGCTGGAGTCCAATGGTGTGAGCATAGTTCACTTCAGTCTCTAACTCCTGGGCTCAAGCAATTCTCCTGCCTCAGCCTCCTGAGTAGCTGGGACTACAGGCGTGCGCCACCACACCTGGCATACTGGGATGTTTTGACCCGAAAATGAGTGTTTTGGAAAAACTCCTCTGCCTCATCATGTTTGGGCTCAGGGTATCTCCAGAGTTACCATTCAGCACAGATCTTGCAAAAATTGAAATTCTACATTTCTGTTCCACTGGGACTCATGTATGGCTGATGGTTAATTGGTACAACCACTTGAGAAGACCGTTGAGTGGCATCTAGCAAAGCTAAACATTTGCATACCCGATTTCGCTCCTGTGCAAATACCTAACAGAAATGTTCAATGTGTACCGAACGACATGTACTAGAATGTGCATAGCACTGATGCTAATTGCTCAAAACTGTAAATTATCCAAATGACCCTACAGTAGAATGGAATAGTAGAATGGATAAATAAATTGTAATATATTTACACAGCAGAATACCATACAGAAAAGAAAATGAATTATCTACAATCACATGCAAAATTAGATGAATTGCACAAGCATGAGTTTGAATGAAAGAAGCTAGACAGGAAAGCATCAATACTGCTCTTACATAAAGTACGAAACTGGCAAAACTAATAAGTTGGGATTATGGGTCTCTCAGACAGTAGTTCAGCTTCCAGGAAGACTGTCTTCCAGGATGACCAAAGATACCTCTTCACGTAAGATGGTAACAACAAATCACAGGCACAGTTGCATCAGACTCACAGATCAATTGAAAATCCTCATCAATACCTTCAATCAAAAAGCTTGCTCAGATTATGATACCAAACAAAAACTTGCTTTAGAAATCAATACAGAAGACTCAAGAATCCAGATTTTGTTTCAGAATCAAAGAGCTAGACATGGATTCCAGAAAAGATAAGAACCAGAGACTTGCCGGGCGCGGTGGCTCAAGCCTGTAATCCCAGCACTTTGGGAGGCCGAGGCGGGTGGATCATGAGGTCAAGAGATCGAGACGATCCTGGTCAACATGGTGAAACCCCGTCTCTA
>NW_016112639.1:0-1177 GCF_001604975.1 Cebus imitator | reverse complement strand
TCAGTAGAGACGGGGTTTCACCATGTTGACCAGGATGGTCTCGATCTCTTGACCTCGTGATCCACCCGCCTCGGCCTCCCAAAGTGCTGGGATTACAGGCTTGAGCCACCGCACCCGGCCCTAAACTGGGAGCTTTCATACAGAAGTTGGAATGTCTGGTATCTGTTGACAAATGAGAGATCTGATTAAATGAAGCCACCATGCCTATGGCTGACTGAAGCTAGGAAGCAGCTGCCCACTTTAGATGAAATCCAATCACACAGTGGCTGAACGCTCACTTCAATTCCTTGATAACCTCGATTTGTATTTTTGTTTTCTTTTTTTCCCTTTTATTTTTAGATGGAGTTTCACTCCTGTTGTCCAGGCTGGAGTACAATGCTACGATCTCGGCTCACCGCAAACTCTGCCTCCCGGGTTCAAGCAATTCTCCTGCCTCAGTCTCCCAAGTAGCTGGGATTACAGGCATGCACCACCCCACCCACATAATTTTGTATTTTTAGCAGAGATGGGCTTTCTCCATGTGGGTCAGGCTGGTCTCGAACTCTTAACCTCAGATGATCTGCCCACCTTGGCATCCCAAAGTGCTAGGACTACAGGCATGAACCACTGTGCCCAGCTCGATCTCTATTCTTTTTTTTCTGAGACAGAGTCTCACTCTGTAGCCCAGGCTGGAGTGCAGTGGCATGATCTCAGCTCACTGCAACGTCTGCCTCCTGCATTCAAGCAATTCAAGCCACCATGCCCAGCTAATTTTTATATTTTTAGTAGAGACAAGGGTTTCACCATCTTGGCCAGGCTGGTTTTGAACCCCTGACCTCGTGATCCACCTGCCTCAGGCTTCCAAAGTGCTGGAATTACAGGCGTGAGCCACCACGCCAGGCCTTCTATGTGTATTCTTTTTAGAAAAAATATTGAAGTTTATTTTTAATGTAAAGTAAGTTCAGAACTACACGGCCCAAGCCTAATATAGTAGCTGCACCATCAACAGGAGCCCAGACATCCCTCTGTTTACTCCATCATGTGTCTATGATGTACTTAAGAGTACATCATCCTTGTACTCTTAAGATTGCCTTAAAGTACTGTAGGACTGCTGCAGCTCCTCCCATCACGTCAATGTTCCAGGCAGCACAAAGGAAAGGCCAAAGTGGTGCACTCCAAATGGTGTATTTCTTTCTTT
>NW_016112638.1:0-1242 GCF_001604975.1 Cebus imitator | reverse complement strand
AAAAAAAAAACTGAGGCTTCTTTTTATTTTTCGTCATTTGTATTGGTTAAAAAAAAAAGTCTACTTAAAACTACTATATGCAGAAAGAAAACTGAAAATCCACTCTTTCCCTGCTATACCACTAAATAGTCTTCAGAAAATATGCACTTTTGTTTATCTGCCCTGCTGGTACACACAAAGGCATAACCCTACTTCCCTAAGCTTTCTTTCCCTCAAGCTTGTACCAAGTTCCTCTAACTTTTAATCTCTGAAGAGGTTTAAAAGTAATCCTAGAATCCATTTGAGAATTTCCATTCTTCCATCTCCCAAACTTTGAAGGTCTTGGCCTACTCATTAGTCTCCCACAGAGGAAGAATTAAGAATAGTGGGATTTGAGGAGACTGAGCTACTAACTGAGAAGACAGCATTCCTTCCACTCAGCAAGGACAAGTGCTACCCATGAGCCCTTTAGAAAAACAGGAAGAAAAAGTAAGAGGAAAAATTTGGCTAGAAAAAAGCAAGAACCCAGGATGTAAACAAAATGTAAAAAATAAATAAATAAATAGAAGATGTCAGCTGGGCAGGGTGGTTCATGCCCGTTATCCCAGTACTTTGAGAAACCAAGGCGGGAGGATTGCTTGAGCTCAGGAGTTCGAGACCAGCCTGGACAAAATACAAAAACCTGTCTCTACAAAAAGTACCAAAAAACTAGGTGAGCATAGTGGCACATGCCTGTGGTCCCAGCTACTCTGGAGGCTGAGGTGGGAAGATCACTTAAATTCACGAAGTTGAAGCTGCAGTGAGCTGTGATCATACAACCACCACCACTACCACCACCCCCAACACACACATGAAAACAGATGTCACAACCACTTCTGTAATAATTTACAACGCTTGGCTGGGTACGGCAGCTCATGCCTGTAATCCCAGCACTTTGGGAGGCCAAGGTGGGTGGATCGCTTGAGGCTGAGTTCGAGACCAGCCTCACAACATGGGAAAACAATGACTCTACTAAAAATACAAAAATTAGTTAGGTGTGGTGGTGCCTGTATTCCCAGCTACTTAGGAGGCTGAGGCATGAGAATTGCTTGAACTCAGGAGGGAGAGGTTGCAGTGAGCCAAGATCATACCACCGCACTCTAGTCTGGGAGACACAGGGAGACTCTGTCTCAAAAAAAAAAAACCTCCCAAAATACTGCTTGTAATATTTCCTGATTCCTTAGAGCTATTTAATATCATTTCTTTTCTTTTTTTTTTTTTTTT
>NW_016112637.1:0-1242 GCF_001604975.1 Cebus imitator | reverse complement strand
GACAGCATCTCACTTCATCACCCAGGCTGGAGTGTAGTGGTGCAATCTCATCTCACTGCAACCTCTGTCCCCCAGGTTCAAGTGATTCTCGTTCACTACCTCTGGAGTAGCTGGGATTATAGGTGTGTGCCTGGCTTTTTTTTGTATTTTTGGTAGAGACGATGTTTTACCTTGTTGGTCAGGCTGGTCTTGAACTCCTGACATCAACTGATCCACCCGCCTCAGCCTCCCAAAGTGTTGGGATTACAGGTGTGAGCCACTGTGCCTGGGTCAAATACTACACTGTACTGATTACTATAGCTTTACACTATGTTTTGAGGTCATACCTGAGTCCTCCACCTTTGTTTTTCAAAGTTGTTTAGGTGATTCTAGTTTCTTTGGAAAATTTTGTGCAAATTTTAGGATCAGATTGTTAATTTCCACAAAAAAGACTCTTGCAATTTTAATTGCATTAAATCTATGGATCAATTTGGGTAGAGTTGACGTATTTTAGGATCAGATTGTTAAGGCTCTTGCAATTTTAATTGCATTAAATCTATGGATCAGTTTGAATAGAATTGACATATTGGGTCTTCTTATCCATGAACACAGCCTAATTCTTATTTACATCTTTGTTAATTTTTCTTAGCAGTTTTACAGTTTTTAATGTACAGATCTTGCACAGCTTCTGTCAATTTTGTGTCTATGTATTTCATATTTTTTGATGCTATTATAAATAGCATTATTATCATTATTTTGTGAGATGGAGTCTCGCTCTATTGCCAAGGCTGGAGTGCAGCGGCACAATCTTGGCTCACTACAACCTTTGTCTCCCAGGTTCAAGCAATTCTCCTGCCTCAGCCTTCCAAGTAGCTGGGATTACAGGCACTCACCCCCATGCCTGGCTAAATTTTGTATTTTTAGTAGAGACAGGGTTTCACCATCTTGATCAGGCTGGTCTTGAACTCCTGACCTTGTGATCCACCCGCCTCAGCCTCCCGAAGTGTTGGGATTACAGGCGTGAGCCACGGCGCCCAGCCTAATAGTGTTATTTATTTTTATTTTTATTTTTTATTTTTTTGAGACGGAGTTTCGCTCTTGTTACCCAGGCTGGAGTGCAATGGCGCGATCTCGGCTCACCGCAACATCCGCCTCCTGGGTTCAGGCAATTCTCCTGCCTCAGCCTCCTGAGTAGCTGGGATTACAGGCACGCGCTACCACGCCCAGCTGATTTTTGTATTTTTAGTAGAGACGGGGTTTCAC
>NW_016112636.1:0-1242 GCF_001604975.1 Cebus imitator | reverse complement strand
TTTTTGCACCTCCTTGCATTGTGTAAAGGTGATGTCCTATCTCTGAAAACAGTTAATTGTCCTATTAGGAAACCTGTCTGTCTCCACTTGGAAGCCCCCGGAGGGCAGGATCCATTTCTTGTCTTACTATCACCAAAGCTTGACATATGGTATGGCACATAATAAGTGCTCAATATAGAATTAATGAAAGAGTAACCTTAAAAATAGGGAAATGTCAAAATTACAACCAAACTAAAGTCCAGCCAAATGAGCTCCTGGTCCTCTCAACTGTAAGCCAGGTCTCTTTTATGTATCCTCTCAGTCACTCAGTGCCATTTTGAGCAAGGTTCCCATGTTGGACACCACGGGGGTGACGTAGAAAGAGAAGGCAGAAACTGAGCATAGGGAAATGTGCAGAGTCAGGGCTCAGGCCTACTTGAAGCAACATTAGAACACTTACATAGTAGCTTCTGAATAAGTGCACATTAAAGGGGTGTGCCTGAGAACCAGAAGGAAACTAAGAGCAATCCATGGATACTCTGGAAGCTTGAACCTCTAAATGCTCTATAAATGCCTACTCTATTGTTTGTTTCTTCACTAGTTGAAATCAGGATTGCTTTCTGAAGGAGGTTAGTATGGAATACAAGGCACTCATGTTCCCTGTGGGATATACTGCTACTCTAGACCCACAAACCCATAGACAGGGCCCGTGGCTCAAGGGCCAGTTTTACCATTGTCACATAGGGTCACACAGAGGCTGGGAGCTGCAATGAGGATGATTGACATTTTCCAACATTGGAAATGATGACTAGAAGCAATATAAGCATAACACATTTGGAGCAAGGAGAAGCAAAAGTGGGCCATGGAGAAGACCCATGCTGAAGGATCCAGGGGAGATGGCAGGGGTAATTTTGTACTTCCTTAATAGATGTGGAGCATTTCAACTTTGCTAATTAACGGAACAGCAGGCTTGTAATTCTGACAACAGCAGGACACAAATGGGGTAGGATTGGCACTGAATGCCAGCGAAGCATGCCTTTGTTCTTAAGAAGAGGCACAACACCCACATTGGGTCAGGCTCATGAGGGTGCCACCCCTGATTTTGATTTTGGTCTTTTTCTACAGTAACAAAAAGGGCTAAGTTGGTTTTTTTTTTTTTTTTTTTTTTTTTTTTTTTTTTTTTTTTTTTTTTTTTTTTTTTTTTTTTTTTTTTTTTTTTTTTTTTTTTTTTTCAGGCCTTCTTTAGAGGTAGCAAGACTGTTT
>NW_016112635.1:0-1242 GCF_001604975.1 Cebus imitator | reverse complement strand
CCAATATGGTGAAACCCCATCTTTAAAAAATAATAATAATAATAAAATAAATAAATAATAAAAAATAAAAAAATAATGTAGAACACTTTATGCTCTCTAAAGGGAGATATTGTGCTAGTGTAAATTACTGTGCCTTTCTGTTCTTGAATAATTTACCTACCTATAAAATGGGGAGAATCTTGTGTCATGCAAATATTTTTATGAATTATGGATTAAGGATTTTAGAATTCTATAATGAAATAGGCTAAGATTAAAGATAATCAAAGGACAAGAGTGTGTACCTGGGGTACCACTATTTCAGTTTTTTTGTGTGTGTTTGTTTGTTTTTGACAGAGTTTCACTCTGTCACCCAGGCTGAAGTGCATCATCATGGCTCACTGCAGCCTCAGCCTCCCAGGCTCAAATGACCTTCCCACTTTAGCCTCCAGAGTAGCTGGGGCTACACTTCAGGTGTGCACCACCATGCCTGAATAATTTTTTTTATTTTTTATAGAGACACGGTGTTGCTCAGGCTGGCCTCAAACCCTTGGGCTCAAGCAATCCTCCTGCCTCAGCCTTCCAAAGTGCTGGAATTACAGGAGTGAGCCACTGCACCTGGCCACTAATTTAGTTTTGAGTAATTTGGTGAATCTGAGGCTTTAAGGCATCTGAAGAGTCCTTGTTTCTGTCTTTCTGAGCAATGGATACTCTGAGACTTAGCTACCACATATATTCCTTTCAGAATTGCCGTATGTTACAGCATGCCATAGTTTGCATGAGGAATCTTGTCTTAAAGATTATAATTCAGGGCCGGGTGCAATGGCTCATGCCTGTAATTCCAGCTCTTTGGGAGTTCGAGATGAGTGGATCACTTGTGATCAGAAGTTCGAGACCAGCCTGACCAACATAGTGAAACCCCTTCTCTATTAAAAATACAAAATTAACTGGGCATGGTGGTACACACCTGTAATCCCAGCTACTTGGGAGGTTGAGTCAGGACAATCACTTGAACTCCAGAGTTGGAGGTTGTAGCGAGCCAAGATCATACCATTGCATTCCAGCCTGGGCAACAAGAGTGAAACTCCACCTCAACTTAAAAAAAAACAAACAGATTATGATTCTTTCTCTGTCGCATCAGTAGTAACAAAAGATGTCTTGAGTTTTCAACTTTTATTGTCATTTGGTATATGAGAGATTTATTTTCCAGCTGTGGAACACTTTTCCTAAACTAAAAAGAGAATCAGTAGTGTTGAGTGCTGATAT
>NW_016112634.1:0-1242 GCF_001604975.1 Cebus imitator | reverse complement strand
AAAAAAAAAAAAAAAAAGATAAACCTCATTTTTTTCTAAATTTCCCATAATAAAAATATTTATCTCCCCAAACATGAATGATATATATTATATACAACTCAATGAAACCAGCCTGCACCTTTGTCATAAAATATGTGATGTTACCACGATGCTTTTCTATGTGATTGTACTTCCCATTCCTCAGGGACAATTTGTCTCCAAGGCTACCTGAATAGTTTTCAGTTTCCACAATCTTATCAAGAGAGATCAGGCAGGGAGATAAGGCTAACCCATATACAGTTGTATCTCGAGGCCATGGCCAAATCTTCACTGTTAGTGCTACATTTGACCCAAGAACCATTTTGTGGATTGCTCATGAATAACATTTTTAACCATAATTCTCTACTCATTGTTAGAAAGGAGAGCTTGCTTTATATTTAACTGGTCAACTCTTTAAAATAAATGTGACCTCAACTCTATGAATTAACTAGTGGCCGTGAGCAGATTCTTTCTGAGACAGCCACTTTAAATCATTCTGCCAGGAGGGCAGAGGCCTTTCATGATGGTGGTTTTCAAACTACTGCCAAATTCTCAAGGTAGAAAAGTGTGCCTATAAGAGTTAAAGGTATACGACACCACCCCTTTTCCATGCATTCACAAACAAAGACAATACTGAGTTGGAATTCTCATGAGGTGCTTACTGTTTTCAACCTTACTTTTATTATCATTGCACATACAGGGCCAACAATTTCACTTTTCCAGAGATTTCATTCGAGGCAAAATTTCTAATTTAATTGTAACACTCAGAGCATATCTAAATATTTGGACTCATTTCTGATGGAAACAAAGGGGCCAGAAGTTTAAAAGAGATTTCTGTGCTGACATGTCTGCTTTCTAGATGCAAAACAATTGGTTCAACCAGCAGCACAAATTCATTCAATTATCTAATCCCTTCTAGCATTACATTTTTCCTTTTTCAAATATTTGGCTAATTATAAGCACAACTTTATTAGCAAAAGAGAGAAAACATTTTCTCTTACCCCTTTTAATCCAACTTCATTCCCAACTCTTATGTCATCTCCCACTAACCTTAATTAAGTACCCACTATTGATGAATGAATCTATTATTCAATAAAGATAGTGTTTATTTCCATTAGTAAAGACAACTGCATAGAATCTACCTGGCATGGTTATGAGAATGTGTGAAAGAGGAAGACATATGGAAAAGAAAGATCCAGGATTTTTTTTTTTTTTTTTTTTTTT
>NW_016112633.1:0-1242 GCF_001604975.1 Cebus imitator | reverse complement strand
CACTCGCATTTTGGCATAGTATCAAAGAATATTCACAATGACCTAAAAAGGCTACTAAAATACCCCCTTCTTTAGCCAACTACACGTTTGTGTAAGCTGGATTTTTTTTTTTTTTTACATATATACTTTCATTTGGCCAGAGGTATCAGGAGTGCCCAGTGCTTCACGATTCTCAAACATGAGCTTGGATTAATGCAAGAAAACTCAGCCTGTACTTTCTTATTTAATTTAATTTAATTATTCTGTATGGCAAAGTGGAAAGTATGCATAAGGCATTTCTACTGTGTACTCCAGCTCAATAGTTGTCTCAAAGAAAAGTACATGTGCAATTGAATTGCAGCTGAACTAGCTACTTTTTTCATGGAAGACCATTTTCACTTGAATGAATGACTGACAGATAAATCATGGTTGTTCAGGCTTGGGTATTTGGCAGATATTTTCTTGAAAATGAACAAAGTGAGCTTGTTATTTCAAGGAAAACAACTGGCAATATGTGTTGCCAAAGATAAAATTCCAGCTTTCAAGAAAAACATTGGAATTTTGGAAAGCTCGTATCTGCCACCATGAGCTTGTTAGCTTCCTAATCTGTAAAGACATTTTCTGATGATGTTGTTTATATTAACAAATACGATTTAAAAATTTGTATATTAAAATGTGTCAGCATTTGAAAAATCTGCATAACTTGGTGAACCAATATTTTCCAGATGACCAATTCATAGTTTTATAAAATCATTTGTGAGTAAAAAAAATATATATATTTTAAATACAATAGAACAATGAATTTTAATGTAACAGACGATGAAAAGCTCATTGATACAGTCTCAGAACTGTGTTGCAAGGTTACTTTTATGTGGGTACCACTTGCATTTTGGTATAATATCAAAGAATATTCACAATGATCTAAAAAGGCTACTAAACTACCCCATCTTCATCCAACTACATGTTTGTGTAAGCTAGATTTTTTTTGCAGATATACTTTGATCAAGACAACATATTACAACAGCTAGAATTTAGAAGCAGATATGAGAATCCAGCTGTCTTTTATTTTATTTATTGTTTTGAAATGGAGTCTTGCTCTGTCCCCCAGGCTGGAGTGCAGTGGTGCAATCTCGGCTCACCACAACCTCTGCCTCCCTGGTTCAAGCAAATCTCCTGCCTCAGCCTCCCAAGTAGCTGCGATTACAGGCATGCACCATCATGCCCAGCTAATTTTTTTGCTTTTTCTTTCTTTTTTTTTTTTTT
>NW_016112632.1:0-1243 GCF_001604975.1 Cebus imitator | reverse complement strand
AGGCACACATTTCTGTGAAAATGTTGATCACAGCAGGGCACCGAGACCCATCATGTTTCCCAGGCCCAAGCCCTCACATTCTGTGTTGCAGAGACTGTCAAGGATACCTAGGCATGCAGTAGCAGACCCCATGGGGTGACAGGGCCCTGTGGGTGGAGGTCTCAGGAATGGAAACCAGCACTTTGGTCGGGAGGGCTGGCTGGGGCTGAGTTTCTGCTGCTCCTGCTTCCTGAGCACAGCCTGGGTGGTCCCAGTGGTTCCTGTGGAGCGGGAAGCCCAGGCATCATGGTGTCTCCAGTCTCCAAGCACTAGCCAGTTTGGGCCAAAAAGAGATGCCATGGACTTTGGAGGGTGGGTGTGAGTGCCTTCAATAAAACTGGCCCATGCCACCCAGTGGCCAGCATGACAAAGTGGGGGATTAATGCTACCATTCTCTGTATCCTGTTATAGGTTTTTGTGGCTTTGCCCACCCAGCTGCTCCATGCCAGGAGAAGGAAGAGCCATCTGCTGCATGCTGGAGGCTGGAGCCTGTGGCACCACGGCTCGCCTCGCTGTGGTGGGTGGCAGCGATGGAGACTGCAGAGCACCGGAGAGGTAGGAGTGTGGCTGGCTGTCACCAGGGCAGGGACAGGGGTGCAGAGGTGGCCAGGTGGCAGCCTCTGAGGCAGCCTTGGTCCCTAGGTCCCCCGCTGCCGATTACACCAGACAGAACTGTGGGTTGCCACTGCTTCTGCCATGCCATTTGCAGGTGGCAGCTGCAGTTGAGCCCGCAGCAGTGGTTGGCAAAAATAAATCCATGCATACGTGGTCTAATGATTTTTGACAAGTCTGATACCATTACCAGGGAAAGAATAGTTTCTTCAGCAGGTAATCTCAGCACTTTGAGAAGTCAAGATGGGAGGATCACTTGAGCCTAGGAGTTTGAGACCAGCCTGGGCAACATACTGAGACTCTATCTCAAAAATAATAATAAATAAATAATTTACTTATTTAAAAAGAATAGTCTTTTCAACAAATGGCAGTAGAACAGCTGAATATTTACATGCAAAGGAATAAAGTTGAACTCCTATCCCACATCCTTATTTTTTCGTGGTGGGGGTGGGGCGACGGAGTTTCGCTCTTGTTGTCCAGGCTAGAGTGCAATGGCACAATCTCAGCTCACTGCAACCTCTGCCTCTCAGGTTCAAGTGATTCTCCTGTCTGAGCCTACTGAGTAGCTGGGATTAGAGGCATGAACTATCAT
>NW_016112631.1:0-1243 GCF_001604975.1 Cebus imitator | reverse complement strand
AAAAAAAAAAAAAAGGTAAACTCAGCTCCAATTAAATCCTCTACATGAAATAATTTCTACTAATAAGAAGACAATCCAACAATGGGAGATTCCAGAGTTGAGTCTTGATTTATTGATCTACTTTGCTTATTTGTTGGTTTGGCTGAAGTAATCGTTTAAGGAAGCCTCCTAAAATAGGATTGCAGCAGTGAGAATATATCATTTTGAAGATTTGATACTAACAATATTGACTCTTAAGAGACAATGCCAGCTCAGCAACAGTTATTTAAATCATTAATCTTAAACTTTTTTAAGCAAAAGAAACTCATTAAAACACTGGTTGAAATTCTCATTTCAGAATACATCATATAGGAAGAATTTTTCAACAAAATTCCCAAAAATGTTTTTTAAAAAATTAACATTTAAATAGAGCTGAGAAGTTACTTCAGAATCAATGGTCAATAATGCAGCTTAATTCCAGCTATGGACCATGTAATTTACTATTAAAAAGGGGTCCTTTTTTTTACTAGTTGAAATCAATTTCCTATATATTTTGAAATTATTCTTCTCCCAAAGGCTACAATTTAAAAACTCATTTTAATATTTTCAAAAAGGAAAGTAACACAATATTTGTTTACACCAAATCATCATCCTATTAGTTATCTCCCACATTTCTTTTTTACTTTTTTTTTCTTTATTGAAATGGAGTCTCACTCTGTCGCCAGGCTGGAGTACAATGGAATGATCTCGGCTCACTTGCAACCTCCTGATTCAAGCCATTCTCCTGCCTCGCCTCCCAAGTAACTGGGATTACAGGCATGTACCACCACACCCAGCTAATTTTTGTATTTTTAGTAAAGACAGGGTTTCACCATGTTGCTCAGGATAGACTCGATCTCCAGACTGCACCCGGCTATCTCCCACATTTCACAAGTACCATAAACATGACCATGACCATAAAAGAAATCAAACAAGACCAGGTGTGGTGGCTCACACTTGTAATCCCAGCACTTTGGGAGGCTGAGGTGGGTGGATCAGGAGTTCGAGACCAGCCTGGCCAATATGGCAAAACCCCATCTCTACTAAAAATACAGAAATTAGCTGGGTGTGGTGGTGGGTGCCTGTAATCCCAGCTACTCAGGAGGCTGAGGCAGGAGAATCACTTGAACCTGGGAGTTTGAGGTTGCAGAGAGCTGAGATCGTGCCATTGCACTCCAGCCTGGATGACAAGAGCGAAATTCTGTCTCAAAAAAAAAAAAAAAAA
>NW_016112630.1:3091-4262 GCF_001604975.1 Cebus imitator | reverse complement strand
AAAAAAAAAAAAAAAAAAAAAGTCGTGATGGTTTTATCATTTCAGTTAGTACGCTTAAATCCAATTATGGGGAGAAGTAGTACTCAGAATTTTTTGTTTTGCAAAAAGCTTCTAAACTAGAAAAAGTTAGCAACTATTATTAAAGATTAATAAAGTTACAGAGATTTTTGTGTATACTTAAAGTGAATGATAAAACCACCCATTAAAGTCTCTATTTTAAATATCTCTAATAGCCTTGTTGTTCTTTGTCATTCTATATTTTTATTTTCTTTAAAATACTAAATCAGTAGCTTCCCAAATGCTGCTCTTTGAGTCAGAGTTTTTACCATGAAGCTCATGATGAAATAGAAATGTTGTCAATGTTTATATAATTTATTCACCTTTAAATTATATCTATCCTTTTTCTGAATTAAAATGTCCTTTTTCTTATGAAGTTGTGATTCTAGGATAGTAGATACGTTTTTCCTTCTAATATTTGGCAAAAAATAAAAACCTGCCAACCCTATGTATTTCTCTAAAAATTAATTTTAACAAGTTTTATAAAATACAAAAGCCTGCTTCTCACTGCACAAAATCCCCATTGGCCTTTTCTTTCTGCCACAAGTTAATAAGTCAGTCATGTATTGCTTAACAATGGGGATATGTTCTGAGAAATGAGTTGTTAGAAAATTTCACTGTTGTGTGAACATCATAGAGTACACTTACACCAACATAAATAGTAGAGCCTACTACACACTTTGGCTGTATGGTACAGTCTATTGCTCCTAGTCTATAAACCTGCACATCAGGTTATTGTATGGAATACTGTAGGCAGTTGTAACAGTGGTACTTGTATATCTAAATACCAAAGATACAACAAAAGTACTATATTATAATCTTATGAGACCATCCTCTTTGCTTTTTTTGAGATGGAGTCTTGCTCTGTCTCCCAGGCTGGCGTACCCTGGTGCTATCTCAGCGCACTGCAACTTTCGCCTCTAGGGTTCAAACTGTTCTCCTGCTTGAGCTTCCCAGTAGCTGGGATTACAGGCGCATGCTACCATGCCTAATTTTTAATTTTTACATTTTTATTAGATATGGAGTGTCACCATGTTGGCCAGGCTGGTCTCAAACTCCTGACTTCAAATGATCCATCCACCTCAGCCTCCCAAAGTGCTGGGATTACAGATGT
>NW_016112630.1:0-1243 GCF_001604975.1 Cebus imitator | reverse complement strand
TTGAGACAGGGTCTTGCTTTGTTGCCCAGACTGTAGTACAGTGGCATGATCATGGCTCACTGCAACCTTGACCTCCGAGGCTCAAGCAATCCTCTCACCTCAGCCTTCTCAGTAGCTCGGACTACAGGTGTGCACTACCACATCTGGCTTGTTTTTTCTCGTAGAGATGGGATCTTGTTATGTTGCTCAGGCTAGTCTCAAACTCCTGGGCTTAAGAGATCCACCTGTCTTGGCATCCCAAAATGTTGGGATTACAGGCTTGAGCCACTGCATCTGACCAATTCAGTGAGTTTTGATAAAGGTATACACCTATGTGAATTATTCCCATTATGGTTGCTTTAGTTAATCCCGATTGTTGTGATTATTTTGTTTTTAGAGATGAGGTCTTGCCCTGTTGCCTAGGTGTTATCATAGCTCAGTGCAGCCTTGAACTCCTGGGCTCAAGTGATCTTCCTGTCTCAGCCTCCTGAGTAGTTGGGACAAAGGATGTGTGCCACCACACTTGGCTAATTTTTGTGGTTCTTACTCTGGTGCCCAGTCTGGAGTTGTGATATCTTTTACCATAGATTAGTTTTTCTTGTTCTTGAACTTCACATACGTAGAATAATATAGTGTATATTCTTTTGTGTCTGCTTCTTTTGGTCAAAATAATGTTTTTGAAATTCATCCATGATCTTGCACATATCAGTAGTTCTTTTTAATCCATGCATATTAATCCATTGTATGAATATAGCACAATTTATTTGTCCCTTTTCCCATTTGGCTATTATGAATAAAGTTGCTATTAAGTTTTTGTTTTGACAGAGTTTCAAAAAAAAAAAAAAAATTGGAATTCTGGGGCCTCTTGTTGCCCAGGCTGGAGTGCAGTGGCGTGATCTTGGCTCACTGAAACCTCCACCTCCTGGGTTCAAGTGATTCTCCTGCCTCAGCCTCCTAGTAGCTGGGATGATAGGCGCCCACCACCATGCCCAGCTAATTTTTGTATTTTTTTTTTTTTTTTTTTTCGGAGTTTCACTCATGTCACCCAGGCTGGTGTGCAATGGCGCGATCTTGGCTCACCGCAACCTCCGCCTCCTGGGTTCAGGCAATTCTCCTGCCTCAGCCTCCTGAGTAGCTGGGATTACAGGCAGGCGCTACCATGCCCAGCCAATTTTTTGTAGTTTTAGTAGAGACGGGGTTTCACCATGTTGACCAGGATGGTCTCGATGTCTTGACCTCGTGATCCACCCGCCTCGGCCTCCCA
>NW_016112629.1:0-1243 GCF_001604975.1 Cebus imitator | reverse complement strand
AAAAAAAAAAAAAAAAAAAAACAACTAGCGTGTTCACAATACCCCAAGATATTTCTATAGATGTGTAGATGTCCTATAAAATGTTAAAAGGTAAATCACCTTCCCTTTTCTTCTTCTTTCTGTGTTTCTGTTTTCTCCAATATTGTATTCATTACCTCTTATCTTTTCAAAATTTGTTGTATTTATTTGAGTAGGTAGTACCATTATATGGTACAGAATATACAAGCTACAAAAGGTAAATGGTGGGAATTTCACTTCCAGTGATGGCAGACTAGGTAATTTGAATCAGTCCTTCTGCTGAAGAAAATTAAAGAAGCTGGACAAAATATAAAAACATTTTCACAAATGCTTTGAAAAGTTTATAACATACGTTATTGAAGGACTGCCACGCCCAACATATGGAAGAATGCAAAAGTCAAGAGAGGTAAGCCTAGCTATCAAAACCATTTTTGCTACCAAAGCATTTGCTAATCCTGAGAAACCATTTTTTGGGTTAAGCTGTATTTTTGGTGGCTTCACATATGAGGACAGAATTCTCAGCTTATTGTCCGTCAAGGATGGGGAATCAAGTAAACCACTTTTCTAGTTTGAATGGAACCCCTAAGGGCATAAGAGGGAACTTGAACTAAGCCAGCCCTCACATAGCCTTGCTGCGGAGTTTCTAGGTCCAGGGAACCTAGACTGAGATCTTTCATCTTTACGGTACTCAAGAAATAGTGCCATCAGGCGGCTGGCAGAAGTGAGTGAAAATTTCCTCTCAAGGAAGATGTTATCATCTTGGACATCAAAATAGTCCTCTAGATAATTTTTTATGTAATGACTAGCACATAAAATTAAAACCAAGTTTACAAGGAGATAAGATACCATGAAAAGAATTTGCAAGAGCCCTGTACAACAAAAGTATCAAAGCCATGAGATACTGGAATTCCAGATGCGGAATATAAAACAACTATATTTACTATTCAAAAATAAATAGAAGCCAAGGTATAAATGTCAGCAAGTAGACACTGTCAAAAGTGACAGCCGATTTGAAAAAAACCCAAATAGGCATTCTAGAACCAAAAAAATATAATAATCAAAACCAAGAATGAAGCAGATTACCTAACAAGAGAGACTTAGTGAACCAAAGATAGGATAACAGAAAATTCTCTGGAATAAACCATGTAAAATATAGACAAGATGGTTAGATAATTAAAAGGACCCAGGGACAAGTTGTCATATACTTTTTTTTTTTTTTTTTTTG
>NW_016112628.1:0-1243 GCF_001604975.1 Cebus imitator | reverse complement strand
ATATATATATATATATATATATATATATATATATAATTGTACATTAGGTACTGGGGTACATGTGCAGATCATGCAGGATTATTGCATAAGTACATATATGTCAATGTGGTTTGCTGCCTCCATCCCCCATCACATACATCTGGCGTTTCTCCCCATGTCATCCCTCCCCAACCTCCCTACCCCTCACTGTCCCTCCCATAGTCCCCGCCAACAGACCCCAGTGTGTGATGCACCCCTTCCTGTGTCCATGTGTTCTCATTGTTCAACACTCGCCTGTGAATGAGAACATGCGGTGTTTGATTTTCTGTTCTTGTGTCAGTTTGCTGAGAATGATGATTTCCAGATTCATCCATGTCCCTACAAAGGAAATGAACTCATTTTTTTATGGCTGCATAGTATTCCATGGTGTATATGTGCCATATTTTCCTTGTCCAGTCTATCATCGATGGATATTTGGGTTGGTTCCAGGTCTTTGCTATTGTAAACAGTGCCGCAATAAACACACGTGTGCATGTGTCTTTATAGTAGAACAATATATAATGCTTTGAATATATACTTAACATACAGGTATATATCCTATATATATAGGATTGCTGGGTCAAATGGAATTTCTATTTCTAGGTACTTGAGGAATAGCCACAGTGTCTTTCACAATGATTGAACTAATTTACACTCTCAACAACAGCATAAAAGTGTTCCTATTTCTCCACATCCTCTCCAGCATCTGTTGTCTCCATATATTTAATGATTGCCATTCTAACTGGCGTGAGATGATATCTCAATGTGGTTTTGATTTGCATTTCTCTAATGACCAGTGACGAGCATTTTTTCATATGTTTGTTGGCCTCATATGTGTCTTCTTTTGAAAAGTGTCTGTTCATGTCCTTTGCCCAATTTTGAATGGGCTTGTTTTTTTCTTGTAAGTCTGTTGAAGTTCTTTGTAGATTCTGGATATTAGCCCTTTGTTAGACAGAAAAATATTTTTCCCATTCTGTTGGTTGCAGGTTCACTCTAATGATTGTTTCTTTAGCTGTACAGAAGCTCTGGAGTTTAATTAGATCCCATTTGTCTGTTTTGGCTTTTGTTGTCATTGCTTTTGGTGTTTTAGTCACGAAGTCCTTGCCTGTGCCTATGTCCTGAATGGTTTTGCCTAGGTTTTCTTCTAGGGTTTTTATGGTGTTAGGTCTTATGTTTAAGTCTTTAATCCATCTGGAGTTAATTTTAGTGTAAGGTGTCAGGAAGG
>NW_016112627.1:0-1243 GCF_001604975.1 Cebus imitator | reverse complement strand
AAAATAAATAAAATAAAATAAAATAAAAAAATGATAAATAAAACAATAGATATAGAAAGCTGGAAAAAGCAAATCAAAAACGTTTTTGTGAGAGGTTATAAAAGGTTCATGGGCCGGGCGCGGTGGCGCGTGCCTGTAGTCCCAGCTACTCGGGAGGCTGAGGTGGGAGGATTGCTTGAGCCCAGGAGTTCTGGGCTGCAATGCGCTATGCCGGTTGGGTGTCTGCACTAAGTTTGGCATCAATATGGGGACCTCCTGGGAGCAGGGGACCACCAGGTTGCCTAAGGAGGGGTGAACCGGTCCAGGTCGGAAACAGAGCAGGTCAAAACTCCCATGCTGATCAGTAGTGGGATCGCGCCCGTGAATACCACTGCACTCCAGCCCGGGCAACATAGCGAGACCCCGTCTCTTTTTAAAAAACAAAAACAAAACGGTTTATGGAAATCTTGCGTGGTCAAAGCTGATTAAGATTGGATGGATCTATTTTTGTTTTGTTTTGTTTTGTTTTGTTTGAGACGGGAGTTTTGCTCTGTTGTCCAGGCTGGGTGGCATAATCTCAGCTCACTGCAACCTCCGCCTCCCGGGTTCAAGCAATTCTCCTGCCTCAGCCTCCCGAGTAGCTGGGACTATAGGCACACGCCACCACACCCAGCTAATTTTTGTATTTTTAGTAGAGACGGGGTTTCACCATGTTGACCAGGATGGTCTCGATCTCTTGACCTCGTGATCCACCTGCCTCAGGCTCCCAAAGCCTGTAATTTTTTTCAATATTCCTCAGGCTAAGTGAATCATGGTTTATTTCCTGGAGTGCCTAGGGCCCTGTATAAGAAGAACTCAGTCGCTGATGGAGAACAGATAAAAGCTCTAATATTAGGTTGACACAAAAGTAATTAAAAGTAATGGCAAAACCTGCAATTACTTTTGCACCAACCTAACAGATAAAAGAATTTGCAATTGTGTTTTTTACACTTGAACAAGATTCTAAATGTTCTTGATAATCTTTAGGAAGAGTCAGATACTGATCTGGCTTGAGTAGTTAACAACAGGTAATCTTTTTTTTTGAGACGGAGTTTCGCTCTCGTTACCCAGGCTGGAGTGCAATGGCACGATCTCGGCTCACTGCAACCTCCGCCTCCTGGGTTCAGGCAATTCTCCTGCCTCAACCTCCCGAGAAGCTGGGATTACAGGTATTTGCCACCATACCTGGCTAATTTTGTATTTTTAGTAGAGATGGGGTTTCTCC
>NW_016112626.1:0-1243 GCF_001604975.1 Cebus imitator | reverse complement strand
AGAGAAAATTAGAACAAAAGTGAAATAAGATTGGGAATAGGATGCATGTGGTGGGTACTCTGCACATAAAATGCTTTTATGAATTCTGGATGGTTGGTGCAGTTCGACTATAGAGTTTTCAGTGAATTTCCTGAAGATCAGAACAAAGAGAGGAGTGCAATATTATAAGATTTGTGGCTTTTAACATAGGATAAAAACAACCAGATGTTTTAGAGAAACATTTGTTTACCTGGAACTGAGCTCTGAGAGGTTGCTCTAGTGGTTTTCATAAAGAAGACACTATGAGATGGGGATAGTGCAATAAATTCTATAATCCACATGCCAAGTGAGTAGCCTGGAGTGGGGTGGGGGAGTATGACCATTTAGTGGAGGAAATGAACACCTTTGATTGGAGAAGGCTGTGGAGCTGGGACTTGGAACTTCTGGATATGAGTAAAATGAGGATACTGATCAGACTTATAGAACAGTAATAAGTGTTCTATGTGCCTTTGGGGATTCTGTGGAGGGAACTTGTTCTCTGACTTACCTGACACTTACTGAACTGTGGGGTATTTTATTCATGCCTCAACCTTGAATTACCAATCACCTGACATCTGCTCTCCACCCCTTCCTTGCTAGGCTTTCTAACCTTGTGGAGACACCGAAGATTGTTCGAAAGCTGTCATGGGTCGAGAACTTGTGGCCAGAGGAATGTGTCTTTGAGAGACCCAATGTACAGAAGTACTGCCTCATGAGTGTGCGAGATAGCTATACAGACTTTCACATTGACTTCGGTGGCACCTCTGTCTGGTACCATGTACTCAAGGTAGGAACGTGCATGGCTTCTGGAGGCAGCCAGGCTTTGGGCCTCCCTGTATATGTCACGTGGCAGCACAGAACAGGCTGCTAAGGCCTGCCTACCTCCCAGATTCTGTAAGCGTGACATTTCCACATAACTACTTTATCAGGGTTGAATACTTGGTAGATGGATCATGTATATAGTGATGGCCTGTTTTGCGATTTTGATGCTTAATCAAACATTTTTTTTTTTTTTTTGAGACGGAGTTTCGCTCTTGTTACCCAGGCTGGAGTGCAATGGCGCGATCTTGACTCACCGCAACCTCCGCCTCCTGGGTTCAGGCAATTCTCCTGCCTCAGCCTCCTGAGTAGCTGGGATTACAGGCACGCGCCACCATGCCCAGCGATTTTTTGTATTTTTAGTAGAGACGGGGTTTCACCATGTTGACCAGGATGGTCTCGATCT
>NW_016112625.1:0-1243 GCF_001604975.1 Cebus imitator | reverse complement strand
CTGCTTGATCCAATCTATTGTCAAAATGCTCTACTTAATTTTTCAGTTTAGTTATCATACTCTTTAGCTCTATAATTATTGTTTGGTACTTTTAATATTTTCTATCACTTTATTAAAAATTTCACTTTCTTTATTCATTGCCCACCTAAACTTAATATGCATCTTTATGACCATTAGTTTGAATTCTCTGTTGGATATATCAAATATACCCATTTCATTAGGATTTGTTTCTGAAGATTTGTTCTATTATTTTATTTGGAACATATCTTCATGTTTCTTTATATTCTTTGACTCTCTATGTTGGTTTCTGTGCATTAAATGAAACATTCATTTCTTCCAACTTTCACATGTTTTTCTTATTTAGGAAATGATGGTTGCCAATCAGCCTCTTGAGAGATTCTGGTGCCTTTCAAACCTTTGGGCTTGTCCAGCTTCCATTTTTCTTCCTAGTGGCCTCTACAAAACTAGAGTTTGCCAAGTCCTGTCAGTCCCCTGAAACAGAAGAGAGAGGATCTAGTCATTTTATTAACCACTGGAAAAGTTCAAGTACTAGATATGTGATTCAATTTTTCTCTCTTCAGGGAGAAGCTGGAAGCTGGAGCTTATCACCCACTATTTCTTAACTGAGCCAAGAGGAAAGCTATGGCAAATGCCTGTACAATCATTCAGACTTTTTGCTCTTTCAAACTGTTGCTTTGTTCTCTGTCACCCTCAAGGGGTCTGGAGAATGCTGGGCCTTATTAACTTTCAGGTACAAATGGGTTAGAGGTCAGTTCCTCAGGTAGCAAGCACAAAAGTTGTGGAGCTAGAGGGGTAGTCAAACTTCTGTGAAAATGCTGTAAAAATGATTTTTTCACTGAAAGGGGCTGGGAGGAGGAGCAATGGAAAGTACCCAGATGGCCATAAACTCACAGGGAACTAGTGATTGCTCTCTCCATCAGCTCCAAGAAACAGGCAAGTTAGAAGCCATATTTTCAGGTAGCAGATGGAAAAGTCAAGGCTCCAGATGTGTAGTCTAACCCCTCCCAGCTGGGAGCTGAGTTTTGTAACTGGAATAAGCCAGAGAGAATAGTTGCAGAAAGCAGCTATAGGGTCATTTAAAATGCCACTTTGGTCTCTATAGACCCTGGGGGATTAGTGAATCCCAGGCCCTATCAGCTGTGGAGATTTAGTAGCCAGACCTTCAGGCAGCAGCTGGAAAAGTCAAGGAACTAGTTGTTGTTGAATGAAATGAAGATGAAAG
>NW_016112624.1:0-1243 GCF_001604975.1 Cebus imitator | reverse complement strand
TTTTTTTTTTTTTTTTTTTACCTTATACTTATTAAAATATTAATTTATTCCAAAGTTGGCTTTATTTACTTTTCACTGACCTCAAAGAGAAAACTTAGACACCTCAGAAACATGAAATGTTCTCAGAGGAAGGAATAATGAGCAGGTTTCTGTATTGATGTGCTCACTCCTGTCTAACAGCAGAAGGTATGGAAATCCGGCAGGCCAGGCGCAGGGGCTCACGTCTGTAATCCCAGCACTTTGGGAGGCAGAGGCGGGTGGATCCCTGCAGTTCAAGACCAGCCTGGGCAACACAGTGAAACCCCGTGTCTTTACAAAACAAAATACACAAATTAGCTAGGTGTGGTGGCGTGCGCCTGTAGTCCCAGCTACTCGGGCGGCTGAGGCAGGGGGATTGCTTGAGTCTGGGAGGCAGAGGTTGCAGACAGCCAAGATCACACTACCGCACTCCAGCCTGGTGACAGTGTGAGACCTTGTCTCAGGGAAAACACTACCACCACCACAAACTGCAGCTTGTTCTTTATAAAGATATCTGGGAAATGATAGAACTGAGAATAACACATCTAGATTCAATTCCCTGCCATAAGAAGTTCCTTTTGGCTTGTTTGCGGATATTGTTGTAAGTTCAGTGCTGCTGTCTTGAGTAACTTACAGAGGCTAATGTGACCAAAGAAAGATCCATCCCTTGTCTTTCTAGTTAAAAGTTAGTCATAGCACAGGTTTCTAGTGCGTTCAATTGATAAGACAGTGTCCATAATGCCAATCACAAAAATTCAGAGTGTATAATGAGTTAGCACAGCATTAAGTGGGGTGATTCCCTCCTCCCATCTCCTTTCCCTCCCTTTTTTCCTATTTCACATTTATTCTTTTGCCTAAAAGACAGAAAATTGGTGTGATTCTCATATGCTGCATAGAACATGTAGCTCCATCATCTCCCACAGCTCTCTAGAGGTCTTTGGGGTTGGAGCACAAAGTTTAACTTCTGATTCTGTTTCTCCTTTAATTCTTTTGCTTCCTGGCCCTTTTGCATCCTGCCAGTTCCGCTTAACTTACCCACTGTGGTCCATCCGCTCCCGCCATGTTGGTTGTCTCAAAACAGCTTTCAGCGGAATTAATTGAGTGGGTGAATTCCGTGGAGTTGCCTTTTCTGGCAGTTCTGTTACTCAGTGATGCACAAACGTCGCATTTGCCCTCTGGTAGATAAAGATTTGGGTGTGTGCATATATATATATATATATATATA
>NW_016112623.1:0-1243 GCF_001604975.1 Cebus imitator | reverse complement strand
GGAGAAACCCCATCTCTACTAAAAATACAAAATTAGCCAGGTATGGTGGCAAATACCTGTAATCCCAGCTTCTCGGGAGGTTGAGGCAGGAGAATTGCCTGAACCCAGGAGGCGGAGGTTGCAGTGAGCCGAGATCGTGCCATTGCACTCCAGCCTGGGTAACGAGAGCGAAACTCCGTCTCAAAAAAAAAGATTACCTGTTGTTAACTACTCAAGCCAGATCAGTATCTGACTCTTCCTAAAGATTATCAAGAACATTTAGAATCTTGTTCAAGTGTAAAAAACACAATTGCAAATTCTTTTATCTGTTAGGTTGGTGCAAAAGTAATTGCAGGTTTTGCCATTACTTTTAATTACTTTTGTGTCAACCTAATATTAGAGCTTTTATCTGTTCTCCATCAGCGACTGAGTTCTTCTTATACAGGGCCCTAGGCACTCCAGGAAATAAACCATGATTCACTTAGCCTGAGGAATATTGAAAAAAATTACAGGCTTTGGGAGCCTGAGGCAGGTGGATCACGAGGTCAAGAGATCGAGACCATCCTGGTCAACATGGTGAAACCCCGTCTCTACTAAAAATACAAAAATTAGCTGGGTGTGGTGGCGTGTGCCTATAGTCCCAGCTACTCGGGAGGCTGAGGCAGGAGAATTGCTTGAACCCGGGAGGCGGAGGTTGCAGTGAGCTGAGATTATGCCACCCAGCCTGGACAACAGAGCAAAACTCCCGTCTCAAACAAAACAAAACAAAACAAAACAAAAATAGATCCATCCAATCTTAATCAGCTTTGACCACACAAGATTTCCATAAACCGTTTTGTTTTTGTTTTTTAAAAAGAGACGGGGTCTCGCTATGTTGCCCGGGCTGGAGTGCAGTGGTATTCACGGGCGCGATCCCACTACTGATCAGCATGGGAGTTTTGACCTGCTCTGTTTCCGACCTGGACCGGTTCACCCCTCCTTAGGCAACCTGGTGGTCCCCTGCTCCCAGGAGGTCCCCATATTGATGCCAAACTTAGTGCAGACACCCAACCGGCATAGCGCATTGCAGCCCAGAACTCCTGGGCTCAAGCAATCCTCCCACCTCAGCCTCCCGAGTAGCTGGGACTACAGGCACGCGCCACCGCGCCCGGCCCATGAACCTTTTATAACCTCTCACAAAAACGTTTTTGATTTGCTTTTTCCAGCTTTCTATATCTATTGTTTTATTTATCATTTTTTTATTTTATTTTATTTTATTTATTTT
>NW_016112622.1:0-1244 GCF_001604975.1 Cebus imitator | reverse complement strand
TATGGATCTGTTTTAGTTCTTTGTAGATTCTGGGTATTAGTCCTTTGTCAGATGGCTAGATTGCAAAAATTTTTTCCCATTCTGTTGGTTGCCAGTTCACTCTAATGATTGTTTCTTTTGCTGTACAGAAGCTCTGAAGTTTTATTAGGTCCCGTTTGTCTATTTTGGCTTTTGTTGCCAATGCTTTTGGTGTTTTAGTCGTGAAGTCCTTGCCTATGCCTATTCCCAGAATGGTTTTGCCTAGGTTTTCTTCTAGGGTTTTTATGGTATTAAGTCTTACGTTGAAGTCTTTAATCCATAGGTGTCAGGAAGGGGTCCAGTTTCTGCATTCTGTTTGTTTTTTTTCTTGCTCATTTGTTTGAGTTCTTTGTAGAGTCTGGATATTAGTCCTTTGTCAGATGTATAGATTATGAAGATTTTCTACCACTCTGTGGGTTGTGTGTTAACTCTGCTTTTTTCTTTTGCTGTGCAGAAGCTATTTAGTTTAATTAAGCTCCATCTATTTATCTTTGCTTTTGTTGCATTTGTTTTTGGGTTCTTGGTCATAAAGTCTTTGCCTAAGCCAATGTCTAGAGGGGTTTTTCCAATGTTAACTTCTAGAATTTTTATGGTTTCATGTCTTAGATTTAAGTCTTGGATCCATCTTGAGTTGATTTTTGTATAATGTGAGAGATGAGGATCCAGTTTTTTTTCTTCTACATGTGGCTTGCCAATTATCCCAGCACCATTTGTTGAATAAGGTGTCCTTTTCTCACTTTATGTTTTTGTTTGCTTTGTCAAAGATTAGTTGGATATAAGTATTTGACTTTATTTCTGGGTTGCCTATTCTGTTTCATTATTTTTATACCATGCTGTTTTGGCGACTATGGCCTTATAGTATAGTTTGAAATTGGGTAATGTCATGCCTCCAGGTTTGTTCTTTTTGCTCATTCTTGCCTTGGCTATGCAGGCTCTTTTTTGGTTCCATATAAATTAAATTTTTTTTTTCTAGTTCTGTGAAGAATGGTGGTGGTATTTTGATAGAAATTGCACTGAATTTGTAGTTTGGTCTTTTTCCACAGTATAGTTGTGTTCACAATATTATCTATCCATGGGCGTGGAATGTGTTTCCGTTTGTTTGTGTCATCTATGATTTCTTTCAGCAGCGTTTTGTAGTTTTACTTGTAGAGATATTTTATGTCTTTGGTTAGGTGTATATTCCTAAGTATTTTCTTCTTCTTCTTCTTCTTTTTTTTTTTTTTTTT
>NW_016112621.1:0-1244 GCF_001604975.1 Cebus imitator | reverse complement strand
TGGAGTGCAGTGGCACAATCTCGGCTCACTGCAACCTCCGCCTCCTGTGTTCAAACAATTCTCCTGCCTCAGCCTCCTGGGTAGCTGGGATTACAGGCGCATACCACCATGCCTGACTGATTTTTGTATTTTTAGTGGAGATGAGTTTTCACTATGTTGGCCAGGCTGGTCTTAAACGCCAAACCTCGTGATCAGCCTGCCTCAGTCTCCCAAAGTGCTGGGATTACAGGTGTGAGCCACCACGCCTGGCCAAGATTTTTTTTTTTTTTTTTTACTGAAGTTTCAGTCCCCTGAGTGGTCAGCACACTGGCTGGAAACAGCCATACTAGAAAGATCATTATGAAATTTCAGAACACTTTTGGACAAAGAGGTCTAAAAGTTTCAGATTTCATGCAAGTATTACGTAAAGGCAATTGACATCTCACCAACAGTAGAAGCCAAAGACAATACAGCAGCATTTTCAGATTCCAAAGTAAAATTGTTTCCAAACTAGAATTCTAAATACCTGGTAAAAACAATAATCAGTATGAGGGCAGAATAAATGCATTTTGAAACATGTAATTTCTAAAAAACCTACCTTTTCAGTATTCTTTTCTCAGGAAGCTAACAAAAATAGGTTATTCTCTAAAACAAGGGACTGAATCAAGAAAGAAAAAGGAATGAGGAAAAAAAGAGGAAGAGAAAGAAATGGGAAAAGATAACAGGATCCATTCCAAAGGACACAGGTAAAATCATCATGATAATGGCCCAGGCATGAGAGCCTAGAGCACACAGATAGAATGAGGCAGATCAGATGGTATCTCCAAGATAAAACTTATTTCTTTATTTATATTTTTGAGATGGAGTCTTGCTCTGTCACCCAGACTGGACAGCAGTGGTGTGATCTCGGCTCACTGCAGCCTCTGCCTCTTGGGTTCAAGTGATTCTCCTGCCTCTACCTCCCAAGTAGCTGGGATTACAGATGCCTGCCACCACACCCAGATAATTTTGCATTTTTAGTAGAGATGGGGTTTCACCATGTTTGTCAGGCTGGTCTCGAACTCCTGGCCTCAAGTGATCTGCCCTCCTCAGCCTCCCAAAGTGCTGGGCTTACGGGTGTGAGCTACTGTGCTAGGCCCAAGATACAATTTATAATATAGCCAAAATGTTTAAATGTACAGAGCAAGATTTACACTTCTGGTTAGCGTTTAGAGAGAAATTACTGATAAAGACATAGAAACTAAGCAAAATAGACAAAAAGATGA
>NW_016112620.1:0-1244 GCF_001604975.1 Cebus imitator | reverse complement strand
GTCTTTCTCTGTCTCCATGTTGGAGTATAGTGGTACAATCTCAGCTCACTACAACCTCCACCTGCCAGGTATAAGTGATCCTCCTGCCTCAGCCTCCTGAGTAGCTGGGACTACCTAGCTAAGTTTTTGCATTTTTAATAGAGACAGGGTTTCACCATCTTGGCCAGGAGGGTCTTAAACTCCTTGTCTCAGGTGATCTGCCCACATCAAGATCCCAGAGTGCTGAGATAACAGTCTTAAAATACCGTTTCCATCCAAAAGACCCTTTATTAGGCCCCAGTGTCATTTTCATATGTGCATGAGTGCACTGAGGGCTGCATATGGGCAGGTGAGCTCTTCTCTCTGCAAGAGAGGACTCTGCTGGGAACCTCCTCAGAATGGCAGGAGGCCAAGTTTGACTACCACTTGTAATGACTTTTCTTACAGTGTTTTTGGCCTGAATTCCAGATTCCTCTGCATAGCCTGTTCTTCACCTAGGTATAGGTAGCAGAACCAGGTGAATGGCCTCTTTTCTTAGTCCCTGTGGTGCCCAAATTGCCCTGGTCTGCAGGTTTCTGGCCTGCTTTCAGTAGTTGTCTCTAGTACATTTCTGCCAAGGATTGTCTGAATTTTTGTTTAGTGAGAATTGATGAGGGTTTTAATAACCAGATTGTTCTCGCTTGATTACTTTTTAGTGCCCCGTCACTCCAGCATCACCACTCTGCAGTTAGTTGCTCTCTCTTGGCAATTAGATTTTGAAGGAAGTCTGCCAAAAATTCTTTACTCCAGCAGAAAATATAGTTGGTGATCTCAAAGTCGGTAGGCAGGCAATGGTTAACATATATTGACACAGGGCAGATAGAGCTTTTAGATCGTACTTGTCATATTGATTTGTATGTATACAGAGTTTTGCTAAAGTTGAAAACCTGAAGCTAAACTATAAATTTATAAACTAGAGGAACTCATGTGTAAAGTGTTTCAGATCAGGGTTCCAGGTTAGGGTGCCAGCGGTAGGGCAAATGAGATCCCCAAGAGATGTTGAGGTGGCAAATTTCAAAGTGATGTTTGTTCTTGTGATTTCAGGTACTAATGCATTAAGGAAAGGAAAGTCTTTTAATGATAATAGTAACTACTTTAGCCGTAGATTTATAGGGCCATAGGAGTCCCTCTGCACCATTTCTGGCACCTAATTCCTCAACAGTAATGCTCTTTGGAGTTTTAGCAATCATGAATGACAGGAACACAAAAAACTTTTATTGCAAGAA
>NW_016112619.1:0-1244 GCF_001604975.1 Cebus imitator | reverse complement strand
TTTTTGAGAGACGGAGTTCCACTCTTGTTACCCAGGCTGGAGTGCAAAGGCACAATCTCGGCTCACCACAACCTCCGCCTCCTGGGTTCAAGCAATTCTCCTGCCTCAACCTCCCGAGTAGCTGGGACTACAGGCGCACGCCACCATGCCCAGCTAATTTTTGTATTTTTAGTAGAGACGGGGTTTCACCATGTTGACCAGGTTGCTCTCGATCTCTTGACCTCGTGATCCACTCGCCTCGGCCTCCCAAAGTGCTGGGATTATACGTGTGAGCCATCGCCTGGCCTATGTTCAGCTTTTGAATCCAGGCTTATATGACCAAAACACCTTTCATTTTCAAAACTAAAATAGTTATTTTATAACCTTGCTTTAGGAGAAATTACAAAATGTTTCATGGGGTAGAGACTAAAAGCTGGGTGAATTACTAGCAGATAAGAAAGCCAACAACAGTTCTATTTTCTATAATGCTCAAAAATAAATCCACTCACATACAAATCCACAGTTGTAGTCTTTGTGAAGAAAATTCAGCAAAACCATATTACTGAAAAAGTATCACAGTGATTAATTATTCTTAAGTTTAATATTTTTCTGCATTTACCATTCTATGTTTAAGACTCCATTAAAAGTCTATCACATTCAATATTATTTAACAGAATTTCTTTGGTAGAGTGTTACCAATATACAACCATTTTACAAATTAGGTTTTCAGGACCAAATGCTTAATTTCCTCAATTTCCTAGGACTAAGTTCATCAAGACTGAAACAAAATAGGTGGTATTTATATCTCTGTGCTTATAGTTTGTGATATCATACAAACAACAAGAAGTTGTGAGATTTCATTACATATGTTAGCAATAAGAAACAAACAAAAGAAGCTATCTTTAATCCACAAGCAAAATCTGTAATAAATAACCATAACTATTAAGAAAGATTTCTTGAGAAATAGAAGAGGATACACAAAAGAAAAGATATTCCATGTTCAAGGATTGGAAGAATCAATATTGTTAAAATGTCCATACTAACCAAAGCAATCTACAGATTTCATGAAATCCCGATCAAAATATCAATGATGTTCTTCACAGAAATAGGAAAAATAATCCTAAGATTTATATGGAACCACAAAATATCCAGACTAGCCAAAACTCTCTTAAGCAGAAAGAACAAGGTGTTGAACGATGAGAGCACATGGACAAAGGGAGGGGAGCACTACACACTGGGGTCAGTTGGGGGGACATAGGGGAGGG
>NW_016112618.1:0-1244 GCF_001604975.1 Cebus imitator | reverse complement strand
GGTTGCGGTGAGCCGAGATCGCGCCATTGCACTCCAGCCTGGGTAACAAGAGCAAAACTCCGTCTCCAAAAAAAAAAAAAAAAAAAAGAGGGTGCTTAAAAGGACTTCTTTTTGGATTTGGATTTTTGTTAGGTGACTTGATTGCTAATCCCCAAACTGAGACACTTCTGTGTGTTGTATGCTGTGAGGTGAACTTAATTGTATCACTGGTAATCATAATTCTTATATAGAGGCAGGAAGAATGAAGTAGAGCTAAACCTAATTCCCAGGAAACCACTCACTTGGATTAGTGAGTAGAGGGCAATTTTGGTCATTTTAATGGCTTCAACTCTGTTCTCTTTTATCATTTTTCGAGACATGGTTACAGAATGCCCTTGTTTTTGTTTTGATCCATCATGGTTGCTGAATAGCTTTGTCTGATGAAGGAAGTATGACATTTTTCTTTTCAACAGGATAAGACTTGGCTTTACCTGAGTGTGAGGTCAGATCCTAGTCCTGTGGAACTGGTCTTAACCTTTCTTATTATCTAAGCATAGAAATATTTCTTATGGTGTATTGGTGAATGTTTTCCACAAAATATCTCAGTTAAAATATGTAAGTTCACTTAGTCTTTAGCAAACTATATAGTACTTTCTTTTCCTCCTTTGTGTACTAGCAGAGTCCTGTTAAGTGCAGATGTTTTCAGAGACCACAAACCTAGCAAGGTGCAAAGACAGAATCACTGTTAAATCAAGCCATCTTGCTCTTCATGCTAATTTTTTTTAACAGCTCTCATAGACCTGGCATTGTAGTATCAAAACATAGACAGTTCAGCACAAATGATAAAGATTCTAGGCTACAGATATAGAAACATGAAACAAGTTCTTGCCTTTCTGATGCTTATAGTTATGGGAAAAGAGAGACGGTTAACAAAAGGTAAGGGTTTCGTTTTTAAGATGCATTTAAGATCTTTGAAGGAAGGGCTGGGCGCAGTGGTTCACGCCTGTAATCCCAGCACTTTGGAAAGCTGAGATGGGCAGATCACTTGAGATCAGGAGGTCGAGACCAGCCTGACCAACATGCGGAAACTATGTCTCTACTAAAAATACAAAAATTAGCTGGGCATGGTGGTGGGTGCCTGTAATCCCAACTACTCGGGAGGCTGAGGCAGGAGAATTGCCTGAACCCAGGAGGCGGAGGTTGCGGTGAGCCGAGATCGCGCCATTGCACTCCAGCCTGGGTGACAGAGCGAGAGAGACTCCATC
>NW_016112617.1:0-1244 GCF_001604975.1 Cebus imitator | reverse complement strand
GTAAGAAATACCCTTACTGTCTTTCCCTGATATTCTTTTTATGAAGCCAGCCCCTCCGTTGAGCTTTCTTTTGTTTTTGTTTTTAGAGATGGGGTCTCACTCTGTCACCCAGGATGGAGTGCAGTGGCACAATCATAGCTCACTGCAGCCCAGCTCATTTTAAAAATCTTTCTGGGGAGATGAGGTCTCACCATTTTACCCAGGCTAGTCTCGAACTCCTGGCTTAAAGTAATCCTCTTGCCTCATCCTCCCGAAGTGCTGAAATTACAGATTTGAGCCACTGTGCCTGGCCTAATTTTTCTTTTTTAGTTGCATTAGTCAGAACTTGTCTCAATAAGAATTAAAGCTAGGATAGGTGCGGTGGCTCACACCTGTAATCCCAACACTTTGGGAGGCTGAGGTGGGTGGATCACTTGAGGTCAGGAGTTCGAGACCAGCCTGGTTAACATGGGGAAACCCCGTCTCTACTAAAAGTACAACAATTAGCTGGGCATGGTGGTGGGCACCTGTAATCCCGGCTACTCAGGAGGATGAAGCAGGAGAATCACTTGAATCTGGGAGGTGGGGGTTGCAGTGACCTGAGATTGCACCACTGTTTTCCAGCCTGGGTGACAGAACAAGACTCTGTCTCAAAAAAAAAAAAGAACTAAAGCTAATATTTATTGAGCATTTCCTGTGTACTTTATATGGATTATTCATTTAATCCTGTAGCACACCTGTGGAGAAAGATATCATGGGAAGGGTATACTGGCTCACTTTGGGGGGCCAAGAGGGGTGAGTCACCTGAGGTTGGGAGTTCGAGACCAGCCTCACCAACATGGAGAAACACGGTGTCTACCAAAAATACAAAATTAGCCTGGCTTGGTGATGGATGCCTGTAATCCAAGCTACCCTGGAGGCTGAGGCAGGAGAATTGTTTGAACCCAGAAGGCAGGGGTTGCAATGAGCCGAGATAGTGCCATTGCACTCCAGCCTGGGTGTGCAACAAGAGTGAAACCCCATCTCAAAAAAAAACTAACAAAATCATGACATTCATTTTATGGAAGAGGGAAACAGGACCTTGACGTAACTTCTCCAAGGTCAAACAGCTCAAAGGGTCAGAGCTAAGATCAAAGCCCCAGTCTGATTCCAGGCTCCATGTTTATTTCATTAGACCACACTACCTGCTGTTGAACATTATTCCATTTATATTCTCCCTTTTCTCAAATCTATTACGGTTACTTTGAGTTCCTTTTTTTTTTTTT
>NW_016112616.1:0-1244 GCF_001604975.1 Cebus imitator | reverse complement strand
CTCCTGAGTAGCTGGGATTACAGGCACCTGCCACCATGCCTGGCTAACTTTTGTATTTTTAGTAGAGACGGGGTTTCACCATGCTGGCCAGGCTGGTCTCGAAGTCCTGACCTCGTGTTCCGCCTGCCTCGGCTTCGCAAAGTGCTGGGATTACAGGCGTGAGGCACCGTATCCGGTCCCTGTTATGCTTCTTAAATGATCATCCTACAGGATGATAAACAGCATGTCTGAGAGCAGGACTGGTGGTCTCCACTTCACAGCCACTTTCCCACTACCTTGCACAGTGACGGGCACAGAGCAAGCCTCAAAAAAATATCTAAGAGATATGCAAGAAGTAGGGGGAGGTCAGACTCCCAGGCACCTGGTAGGTACGAAAAGCATGGGCCTGAGTTAGAAGTCATGGGCCCAACTGTGGGCCCAGCACGGTGGCTCATGCCCATAATCCCAGCACTTTGGGAGGCCTAGGTGGTCGGATCACCTGAGAGAGGCGATCAGGAATAGCCTGGCCAACATGGCGAAACCCCGTCTCTACTAAAAATACAAAACAAATTAGCTGGGAGTGGTGACATACGCTTGTATTCCCAGCAACTTGGGAGGCTGAAGCAGGAGAATCGCTTGAACTTGGGAAGTGGAGGTTGCAGTGAGCCGAGATCTCGCCACTGCACTCCAGCCTGGGAGACAGATCGAGACTCCGTTTCCATTTAAAAAAAAAGTCACCAACTGTGGATGTTTCCATGTTGCTGACACCAGGGGAGGTAACGTTAAGTGCAGAATGGGCTGTGTATTTAATCCCAGCCTGGCCAGCTACTAGCTTTGTGACTTCAGAGGAGTATTATAACTCTGAGTCTCTGTTTCCTGCTGGTAAACTGTGGATGATGCAGAACTCCCTATCTCATGGGACTATGAGAATTAAACGAGAAAGTGAAAGCTAAGAGCTTGGCACACGGCACTCAATCACAGCTAAAGCCAGGTAGAGGAGAAATGTTTGCCTTCTGTCATCACAGACAAAACCAAACTGTCTGGGCATTGGGGGATTTCGTGATCCAGAGCCCTCAGCCTCAGATTGGTCATAGAAACAGCTGTCCTGCAGCAGAAGACTCCACTCCCACCCCTACCACCAGCAGCTTTTTAAAGATCAAATACACAAGCCGGGCGTGGTGGCTCAAGCCTGTAATCCCAGTACTTTGGGAGGCCGAGGCAGGTGGATCACGAGGTCAAGAGATCGAGACCATCCTGGTCAACAT
>NW_016112615.1:0-1244 GCF_001604975.1 Cebus imitator | reverse complement strand
AAAGAAAGAGAAGATGTCACCTCTTTCTTTCTCCCCTTTAATCTTATTTCATGCCCTAGGGATAACCCATTAAGTTTCTTGTGTGTCTGCCCAAAATTTTTTCTACACATATACATGTACATATAGGTGGAATAATTTAAAATATGGAACCCCAAAAATGCATCTCTAACCTCAGACTGATGTTTTCCTCTGTATAATTTAGTTAACAGAGTCATATAATATTGAACGTGTCCTTAAGCTTGTAAAGCTGTAGGTATAATGTTCTTGTTAGGTACAGCTCACCTGTTTTCCAGATCCGGCATGCTTAAGTTTCTAGCAGCAAAGCACATTTTGAGAGGGATGATCTTTCTGTCCTTGGTACTGTTCTGGTGTTTTGGTGAACCAGAGTCCTCACTGCCACTAAAGCTTGGTGACTGGGGAGCTGCACCTTCCCATGGCAGATCTGATACTAATGATGGCTTCTTGATGTATGGTGTTACTTCTCGGATGAACTTGACTATGAACAACAAAATCAAAGAAGGAGGTTAGTAATTTTGCTTCCTATAATAAATGATAAGTAACGTATTCACATACATGCTATGTCTATAACAGAGTAGGGGAAATGGCTGGGTGTGGGTGGCATGGGTGGCTCATGCCTGTAATCCCAGCACTTTGGGAGGTGCTGGTGGATGAATCACTTGAGGTCAGGAGTTCAACATCAGCCTGGTCAACATGGTAAATCCCTGTCTCTACCAAAAACACAAAAAATTAGCTGGGCATGGTGGCACAAACCTGTAGTCCCAGCTACTCAGGAGGCTGAGGCAGGAGAATTGCTTGAACTCAGGAGGAGGAGGTTGCAGTGAGCTGAGATCATGCCACTGCACTCCAGCCTGGGAGACAGAGCGAGACTCTGCCTCAATAACAAACACAAAGTGGGGGGTGGGGGAAAGTAAGTTAAAGAGCCATGAATCCCCTGGAGATAGATTCAGTACCTTCCTTTTTTTTTTTCTTTTTTGCTTTTTTTGTATAACCTATGATACAAAGAAAGATTCAGTACCTTCTAAGACAGAGCCATCTAGGCTCTAGATGACTCAACCTTTAGAAACTTCTCAATACTTCTACCCATTGGTTCTCTGTCTTCTGAAGCCATACAGACAAACTTAATCTCTCTTCTACATGAGAACTCTATAATTATCTGAAGATAGATTTTTCTCTTCTCTCTCCTCCCCATACTAAGCTAAATATTTCTTTTTTTTTTTTTTTTT
>NW_016112614.1:0-1245 GCF_001604975.1 Cebus imitator | reverse complement strand
TGAAAATATGCTGTTTTACATAAGAGACTTGAGCATCTGTGGATTTTGGTATCTGTGGAGCTCTTGAAGCCAATCTCCCAGGGCTACTGAGTTTATCTCTTTCCTGGTTGTATAAGACACGTTTGTGTTTGTCTTACAATTTCTGGAAGTTAGACTCTCACTGGCCCAATTTGGGTCAGTGGCCTACCCTCTTGTTCCAGGTAGCTGGATGGTGGTGGGAAAGGTAACGTAAGAATAAGAATCATGACTGGCTGTGTCCATTTTGATCTGAGAAGACAGTCCAAAAGAGATCTGCTACATTATTGAATTAAAATACTTTTTAGGCTGAAGTCCTGTGAGTGATTATTGTTGGGCTATCCTCTTCCAGACACCTACTTCCCATTTCTTCTAGGCCAGGCTTACTTTAGTGGGTTTTACTTCTGTCCTCTAAGGATATGAATATCACTTATTTTTAGTATAATGTAGGTAGAACAGAAAAAGTTCTTATAAAGTGAATAGGAAGTAAGACCCATAAGGGAAAAGTTACTAATTCAGGCTATATTTTAGAATACTATTGCAGTAGGCTAGGTAAGATATGGGAGTTTACATTAAGGTAGAGGGAATGGAAAGAATAGAAAAGAAGAAATAGACCAAGGTAGAATTAATAGAACATAGTAATTATTGAAGAGGTAATATAGGGAGGAGGAGTTAAAAATGATTGATTTTTAGATTTTTTCAAATGGGAATGGAAAGAGATAAGTAGTTCAGTTTCAGACATTGTTTAAGTTTGCAGGGGCTGCTGTAACAAAGTACTACAGACTGGGTGCTTAAGAGATTTATTTTTTCAACTTTTGGATGCTAGAAGTTTGAGATCAAGGTGTTGGCAGCCCTGGTTTCTTCTGAGGCCTCTTTCCTTGGCTTGTAGATGATTGTCTTCTGTGTCTTCCTGTGGTCTTCTCTCTGTGTGTCTTCATGTAGTTTTCCCTCTATTTCCTAATCTCTTTTTTTAAGGATGCAAGTCATATTGGTTTAGGGCCCACTCTGAGGACCCCATTTTAACTTAATTACCTCTTTAAAGACTGTCTCCAAATATAGTCACATTATGTATATGGCAGGTTAGGGCTTCAACATATGAATTACATGGGGAGGGGGAAAACAATTCAGCTCTTGATAGACATGAATTCTTGAAGACTTGGAAGACTGAAGCATTCCCTGTACACTTATTTCTTACAACAACTTTATTATGATATCCTTTGTACTTTCTTG
>NW_016112613.1:0-1245 GCF_001604975.1 Cebus imitator | reverse complement strand
GATAATAGCTTCAATAAGGCTGAAGTGTAGCAGAAAAAGGGCCGGGGTACAGCAAGACAAGGCCATTGAGAAGATATTGCAAAGCTCTTTCAATGCCAAACAGAACCCAGCAACCTTCAGTGAGATCAGGGGTCAGCACAGTACCACCCAAGGACCATATCTGGTCCATTGCCTGGTTTTGGATTCGGTTGTCCTATGTTTACAAGGTTGAAAACAAAAATTGAAAGAATGATATTTGTGACATGTGAAAATAAGTAATCCAAATTTCAGTGTCCATAAATAAAGTTCACTGGAATACAGCCACACCTTTTGTTTATTTATTGACTGTGGCTGCCTTTACACTCCAACGGCAGAGTTGAGTGGTTGTGGCAAGAGACCATATGGCTTGCAAAGCCTAAAATACTTACTATCTGTCCCTTTACAGAAAAATTTTGCTGATGCCCGAGTTAGAGAATTGAGAATAATGTGATCACACTATTATAAACTGCTGCAAAAATCACTATGGCAGCAGTTTGGAAGAAGACCTGGAAGCTGAGAAATCTAGGTGGAAAAGTGTTATTAGTCCAAGCCAGATATTTATTAAGATAATGTATCAGTGAGGATATGCCAGATTGTGCTGCAGTAACAAGTAAGACCACAGATTTCAGTAGATTTCAAGGCTGATTTCTCACTGGCAATTCATGTCTGTTATAGGCTGGCTGGGGTTCCACTCCTTTCCATCCTCATTCAGGATCCAGACTGACAGAGAAGCCTTTATCTAAACTATTTTACCTTTTGTGGGAGAGGGCAAAATAGACATAGCAAGTCACAAGCTGGATTTTATAGCTTATGCCTGCTAGAGACACAAAATGCTACCACTCAGATTTCATTAGACAAAGCAGGTGCCATGGTTACTCCTGGGCTCAATGAAACAGGAATGTAAAATCTTCCCATAGAGATGGGCACCACAGGCAGAAGCAAAATTAACAGATGAGGAGACAGTTCCTCTTGACATTAGACAGAGACAATGGATAGGAAGAAGGAAGGAGAGGGCAGAGATTAGGGGTGTACCCTGTTTTCTGCCTCTGATGCTTTGTGCATGGTGATACATTCACTGAGATGAGTGATCCAAGGAGAGAGTGGGAAATAAGAGTATGAATTTATGCAGGGCCAGGTGAATTAGGGGTGCCTTTGGGAATTGAGATGGGCGTGTATAGTTAGGCATCTGGAAAAGTAGATTTGAACCTCAAGATAGGTGTAAGAAAC
>NW_016112612.1:6114-7324 GCF_001604975.1 Cebus imitator | reverse complement strand
AATAGGGGGTGGATCATGAGGTCGAGAGATCAAAACCATCCTGGTCAACATGGTGAAACCTGGTCTCTACTAAAAATAAAATTCAGCATTACCCGTCCAAAGCAGCGGTGTCAGAACAAGTTACTAAACGACACCTGCAATCTCCCGCTCTGCCTCCTGGGAAGGGCTGGGTCCCCCTCTTGTCTGTGACACCATCGGGCCTATAAGCGGAGTGGGGCCAGCGCGTCTCCCCCAAGAGAAACCCGAGGCCCAGAGGGGCTGAGGGAGCCCGACACGAAAACTACAGAAGCTCCTAAGCAGGGACCTGAACCAAAGTCTCTGCCCACGGCGCGGGCTGTAGAGACGCGGCTCCACTTGAGAAAGGGGTCCCCACACGCGAGTCCCTCCCTGGGTCACCAAGTCCTGAGTCCTGCCCTCTCTCCGCAGGACTGCCTGAGAGGACCTCAGCCTTCTGGCTTCGCCCCTCCGCCTCACTCAGGAGACCTGCCACGGCCCTATCTGACCTGTCGTCGCTGGAAGGCTCCATGCCTGCTTCGAAGAAGCGCCCACCACGACCTACACACTGTTCGCTGCCCTCGCTAGAGCGGCAAGGCTGGCACGCCGCCCTGTCCTGCCTCCTGGCAACCTCATTCCGCACTGTCGCCGCCGCCGATTGGTCCGTGTGCTCGCAGCTCCTGTCTCATTGGCTACTGCCGGCCCAACGATGCCTGAGGGTTGCTAAGGGGCGGGAGGCGCGCAGGAGTTAAAGGAGCCTGCCCGGGGGCGAGGGGCTGTGCATAAGGGCTTGGTCCACTAGAGGGCCTCGCGGGGCCGGGACTGAAGGTGGAAGGATGTGTTCGCCTTGGCTGTGCCCACCGAGCGGCCAGCGGGCGAGTCTGGTCAGTGGAGTCACCCATGCTCAATCAACCACCACGAACGCAATGGCTGCCCGCAACCCCACCATTTTTACCAAACCCACACAGAGCTCTTCCCAAGGTCTGCCCTGTGAGGATGTCCAGACCCCTGCTGCCTCCCATTCCGGCCCCTGCCCTGATACCAGTGGCCTTCGTGGACCCACTCTGGTACCCTCTCCAGCAGTCACTCCCAGTGATTCCACTGCCTCAGCCTCCCAAGCAGCTAAGATTACAGGTGCACACCACCACGCCCGGCTGTATTTTTAGTAGAGAGGGGTTTTGCATGTTGGCCAGGCTGGTCTCGAACTCCTGACCTC
>NW_016112612.1:2918-4164 GCF_001604975.1 Cebus imitator | reverse complement strand
ACAGCAAATAAAAATGTAGCATGTAAAAATGATATTTAGTTTTCTTAAATTTTTCTTAAATTACATATTATTTCAGCTTTTTAATGCAAAATTATATACATATTCTTAGTCAATAGTATGAATAATGATTAAGGAGTAAGTTCTCTGTAAGAGAGGGTGTTTAAAAATTTTTTAAGATAGTTTTCTTGCTAGCCTTTCTCATAATGAAAGTTTCTTTCTGGTGGGCCCTAGATGTCCGTGTTTGTTTTTTCTTTCTCAGATGCAAATCACACTGCCACGTGTGTTCCTATGCAACAATTTTGCATGTTCTTCACATGTAACCCAAAACCTAAAATGCAATAAAATAAAATGGGAAAAAAAAATCAAAACTGGCCACCCCTTGAAGTAAGGAAAAGTAGAAAAATTCTTTATATATTAAGATATTATTAAAAACTTAGTTACAAATTAAAAAAAAAAAAAGAAGAAGACAGGAGGAGCCTGAAGATTATGACATTGTCAAATTAGTTTATATATAAAAAGAGAGACTGCGCTCTTGCTTATATAAAGGAGAGGATTGGAAACATTTTTGAAAGAAATGCAAAGGGTTTTGAGGTAACAAAATGTGAAAAACCATCGAGTTGTTTTGATAAAATATTTTCTATAATAATTTTCCTTCATTTAGTGTGTCAAAAAGGTCTTGGTTCATAGCATTTTTCCTACTATTGAGAGGCATCCTCTCATCGATAGCATCAAAGCCTGGATATTTATGCTTTGTTGTAGATAGAGGCTGTTTAAAAGGAGAATGAAAAAGGAATCACTCATAAACAATTGTGAAAAAATAAACAAAAAGAAATCACAGGAGTGAAATGTCATATTTTGTTCAAATTTTTCCCTTTACATGCCATGGTAGAGATGATAAATTTTCTTAGATAAGGGAAGTGAGGTGGAATCTTGCTTTGGATTCTCATTTAGTGTTCTAGGAGGGAACCACTATGCAGAGCTACTTTGTAGACAAGGCTTAATAAAGTAGAAAAAGTGAAAGGGTGGGAAGAGGAAGAGAGGACCATGCTGCATGGTACTAATATGCGGCGTGGTACCAAATTGAACAAGATTATGCACTCCAAAATTGAGTTATGTCTTCCCAGGTAAGAGGCTGGGTAAACTGAGGGCATGACACAAATTCAAGCAAGCAACATTCCTGAGACCAACTGAATCTTCAAGGAGATAGAGTTGATCCTCAAATACAGATTGTTTAATGGTCACATTT
>NW_016112612.1:0-1082 GCF_001604975.1 Cebus imitator | reverse complement strand
TTGAATCTGTAAATTACTTTGGGCAGTATGGCCATATTCATGATATTGATTCTTCCTAACCATGAACATGAAATGTTTCTCCCTCTGTTTGTGTCCTCTCTTATTTTGTTCTTTTTCTTCCCTGTTTGC
This sequence comes from Cebus imitator, assembly GCF_001604975.1. NCBI lineage: Eukaryota > Metazoa > Chordata > Mammalia > Primates > Cebidae > Cebus > Cebus imitator. The sequence goes on along the minus strand of NW_016112612.1, from coordinate 953 downwards.
TCTGGCTAGAACTTCCAGTACCAATTGAACAGGAGTGGTGAGAGAGGGCATCCTTGTCTAGTGCCAGATTTTAAAGGGAATGCTTCCAGTTTTTGCCCATTCAGTATGATATTGACTGTTTGTTTGTCATAAATAGTTTTTATTGTTTTGAGATATGTTCCATCAATACCTAGTTCATTGAGAATTTTTAGCATAAAGGGCTGTTGAATTTTGTCAAAGGCCTTCTCTGCACCAATTTAGATAATCATGTGGTTTTTGTCTTTGGTTTTGTTTATGTGGTGAATTATGTTTATAGACTTATGTATGTTGAACCTGCCTTGCATCCCCAGGATGAAACCTACTTGATCATCGTGGATAAGCTCTTTGATGTGCTGTTGCAATCGGCTTGTCAGTATTTTATTGAAGATTTTTTATCTATGTTCATCATGGATATTGGCCTGAAGTTTTCTTTTCTTGCTGAATCTCCATTTCTTCCAGGTTTACTACTTTATGTTCATAGAGTTGTTTGTAATAATCTCTGATGATGGTTTGAATTTCTGTCGAATCTGTGGTGATATACCCTTTATAGTTTTTTATTGTATTTATTTGATTATTCTCTCTTTTTTTAAAAATTAATTTGGCTACTGGTCTATTTTTTTTTTTAATATTCAACCAAGATTTCTGCTTCGTGTCTTCTCTGGAGACATATGAGAACTAGTATTTAGATAACAATCACAGCACTTTATACTTATACAATTATTTACACAATTAATGTGTTTTTCTATGTATCATTTTTCTTGATTTTATAAAATCTCTGTGAAATAAGCACTATAGGATTCTACAGCATGAACTGACATAGATTACCCAGGCATACAACTATTGTAGTACAAGAGAGAAAACCACCAGACTACTTCATTGCATGTGGCTCACAGGGTTAGTTACAGTGATGAACAATATAGGCTAACAACAACAAG
>NW_016112611.1:0-1246 GCF_001604975.1 Cebus imitator | reverse complement strand
TTCCAGCTGTTCCCTAGATTGGGGCAGGAGAGGAGAAGTTCAGCAGAGATTTCTCTCTCCTTGTCAAGGCTATCCCCTGCCTGCTTTCCTGTGGGACAGATGGTGCATGTAGGCAAAAGGCTGGAAAATGTCAGCTGCCCCTTTTACCCAGTGCTTTGAGCAGAAAGGCCTGTTGGGTTAGTTCCTGGGCTCCAGTACTCACTGTGCTCCTGTTTTATGTTTTCACCCATCTTTCTGCCTTGGCTTTAGGTTCCTATATTTGCATTTATATAAACTTTTTATGTAATAAAAATTATAATGAGGAGCAGCATTGAGTTGTGTGGTTGAGAGCTGGCAGTACTGGAACTAGAATGCTGGGGTTGAATCTGAGCTCAAATGCTCGAGAGCTGTATGACTTAGCGTGTGGTTCTTTTCTGGGCATCAGTTTCCTAATCTGTAGAAGGGATGGAAATAGGGCCAGCCATGGTGCCTTAGGCCTGTAATCCCAGGTATTCTGGAGGCTGAAGTGGGAGGATAGCTTAAGCCCAGGAGGTCGAGGCTGCATCGAGCCATGATTGTGCCACTGCACTCAAGCCTGGGCAACAGAGTGAGACCCTGTCTCTAAAAATAAAAATAAAAAAAATAGATGGAAATGAAATAGAAAGTAACTCACACGGTTTTTTGTTTAGTTTTGCTTTGTTTTTTTTTTGAGACGGAGTTTCAGAATCTCACTCCATCACCTAGACTAGGGTGCAGTGGCCTAATCATGACTCACCTCCTGGGCTGAAGCAATCCTCCTGCCCCAACTTCTTGAGTGTCTGCAACTACAGGCACCTGCTACCATGCCCAGCTAATTTTTACATTTTTTAGTAGCTATGGGGTCTCCCTATGTTATGCAGGCTGGCCTCTAACTCCCAGATTCAGGTTATCCCCTTGCTTCAGCCCCCCAAAGTGTTGGGATTATAGGCATGAGCCTATAGGGGCCATCACATGATTTTTGTTTTTTTTTTTAATTTATTTTTAATATTTTTATAGATCTAGTCCTGAATCCAGAACATGGTTTTTTGTTTTTTGTGGTTTTTTTTTTTTTTTTTTTTGACTCAGAGTTTTGCTCTTGTTGCCCAGGCTGGAGTGCAATGGCGCGATCTCAGCTCACCGCAACCTCCGCCTCCTGGGTTCAGGCAATTCTCCTGCCTCATCCTCCTGAGTAGCTGGGATTACAGGCACGCACCACCAGGCCCAGCTGATTTTTTGTATTTTTAGTAGA
>NW_016112610.1:0-1247 GCF_001604975.1 Cebus imitator | reverse complement strand
CGTAAAAAAAAAAAAAAAAAGCTGGGCGCAGTGGCTCATACCTGTAATCCCAGCACTTTGGGAGGCTGAGTGGGTGGATCATGAGGTCAAGAGATCGAGACTATTCTGGCCAACACACTGAAACCTTGTCTCTACTAAAAATACAAAAAAATTAGCTGGGCGTGGTGGCAGGCACCTGTAGTCCCAGCTACTTGGGAGACTGAGGCAGGAGAATTGATTGAACCCAGGAGGTGGAGGTTGCACTGCAGCCTGGCACCTGGCAACACAGTGAGATTCTGTCTCAAAAAATAAAGTAAAATAAAATAAAAAAGAGCTAGGTAAAATATTTATCTTCCTAATAAAGGACTTTCTCTATCAGACTATGATTGCCAATGCCTGAAAACTCTCAGTAAACTAAATAATTAAATCTAAAATTGTAAACCTATCATCATTACTGGGAAAACATTTGAACCCATGTGTTCTGTTGCCCTAGGTCAGCCAGACTTTGTTGAATACAAAGGATACTATTGCTGTTATTATTTGCAACCATTATTCAGCAATTGGTCATGGGCAGAGAGAAGTATAACCTGTATTTGGTGGCCTAACCTTTCCATTCATTTAGTTCCTTTTCTGAAAAAAAAGGAAGCACAATAAATTGTATTTAGAAAAGATAATTATCCATTAGCTAATGCGTTTCTCAAAGAAATATCCTATTACATGACAATGAGTCAGCTGCAGTAGAAATCCACCAATAGTTCTAATGGGGCATGGGGCAGGAGTCAAAGGCATATTTGAGGAAATTCAGGAAAAAAAGTTAGCATCTTCCTATGTTCCTAAAAGATAATTTTTAGAATAAGGTCAAACCCTGACTCTCAGAAATATATAAAAATGAACATGTGTTAAAGACTGTATTCTACTCACTCACTGAGGGAACCAGGTAGTTCTTATTAACCAGTTTAAAAGAATCTGAAGAACAGACTAACGTATACATCGGGAATTTGACATGATTGTGCAAAGGAAAGTAACCTTGATTTTTCCACGAAGGAAAGGGAAGCCGACTGGACTTCTGTGAGACAGGACAGAATTGGAATTGTGTATAGGAATTATTTTTGCATTGTTGTCAGTTACCTACTACTTACAGAGTTGTGAAATAGCTCACAGACAGCGAAGGACCAGGCTCTGATAACCTGAAGAGGTAACCTTAGACAATGCACAGTTTTCCATCCAAGCCCAGTTTTTTTTTTTTTTTTTTTTTTTTTTTTTTTTTT
>NW_016112609.1:0-1247 GCF_001604975.1 Cebus imitator | reverse complement strand
AAAAAAAAAAAAAAAACAGGGTAGGCTAGGATGGGCAGATCACTTGAGGCCGGGAGTTTGAGACCAGCCTGGCCAATATGGCGAAACCCTGTCTCCACTAAAAATAAAAAAATTAGCCTGGCACACACTTGTAATCCCAGCTACTTGGGAGGCTGAGGCATGAGATTCGCTTGAATGTGGGAGGCAGAGGTTGCAGTGAGCTGAGATAGCGCCACTGCACTCCAGCCTGGGAAACACAGAGAGCCTCTATCTCAAAAAAAAAAAAAAAGAAAGAAAGAAAGAAAAGAAAAGGAGAAGGGGTAGCCAAGCTTCCTGTTGGCCAGAGTCACTTATACAGCGAAGATGTTTCAGAAGGAAAGAGGTATTTGTCATATCACAGGTACAACGTACTGCTATCATAGCCTCTCATGAATCCACTCTCTCCCAACTTATTCTCTGTTCCTTTCCAAAAAGCTGCAGTGCTACTGTTAGCATAGGCACCTGTACCAGCGAATGGGTACAGGCAGGTAGATATGGGGAGGAGGGAGAGAGCCACTTGAGCTAAGTTAGATGGGTACACCGAAGAGAAGAGCAATGGAGGGTAAGGATGAGCTAGAGCACGTTTCAGCACGGCCATCAAGAAACGGGACTGAGAGATATGCCAACGTATGGACATAATGGAATATTGGATTGATTAGCCTGCCAGTTGCTGGGGCATGCGTTAGACTGTGCTGTTCAAGGCAGAAACCACCAGCAACTTATCAATCAACCACCTGAAATGTGGCTAGTGCAACTGAGAAACTAAATTTTACATCTGTTTATTCTTAATGAATCTAAACTTTAAAAACTCACCCTTGATTCAGTCACTGGAAAACTTTTTAGTGTGATCAGACCAAGTTGAATATATAAATTTACTTTTTTTAATTTTAAATTTTATGAAACCTACATACAGATGGAGTACTTCCAATGAAAATTTAACATCCAAATTCGGATGTGCTCTGAGTAGAAAATACACACTGAATTCAAAAATACACACCTTGTAAGAAAAAAAGAATGTGAAAATATCTTATCAATGTTGTTTCATAGTTATTACATAGTAAATTAATATTTTTAATATATTGGGTTAAATATCATTAAAATGGAGCTCACCTGATTTTTTTTTTACCACTGAGAAATTCAGAATTATCTAAGTAGCTCACATTCTATTTCTACTGATGGTGCTGTCCTAAAGGCTTTCTTTTGCATTTTTTCTTCTTTTTTTTTTTTTT
>NW_016112608.1:0-1247 GCF_001604975.1 Cebus imitator | reverse complement strand
AAAAAAAAAAGTTACTGAATTTCTTCCCTGTGTTACCTTGAATTATGTTGAATTTTCTCAGTACAACTAGTTTGAGTTTTCTGTTGAAGATTGCATACCTCTGTCTTTACAGATTTGATCCTTGGTATCTTACTTAGTTAATTTGGTGAGGTCATGCTTTCTTGGATCATCTTGATGCTTGTGGATGTTTGTAGGTATCTTGATGCACTAAAGAGTTAAGTCTATATTGTAGTCTTTGCAGTCTGGACTTCCTTGTACCCATCCTTCTTGAGAAAGCTTCCCAGGTATTAGAAGGGTCTTGAGCGTCTTAATCTAGGTTTTTGGTCTCTGCAGCTGTATTTGCATTAGGGGTAACCACAAGCTCAGTAGTGCTGTGTCTCTTACAGACTTGTAGAGGTAACTCCTTGGTGGTCTCGAATAAGACCCAGAAGTATTCTCTGGATTACCATGTGGAGACTTTTGTTCTCTTTCCTTACATTCTCCTTAACAGAATTTCTCTCTGTGTGCCAGGCTGCCTGGAACTGGTAAAGCGGTGACCCAAGCAGCCCTGTGGCTACCACCCTTTGACTATAGTAGGTCAGACCTGAAGCCAGTATGGTAGTGGGTCTTTCACAAGATCTGATGTAACCACTGTCTGGCTACCACCTATGTTGACTCTCAAAGCCCTACTGCTCTACAATCAGTGGGTCACTAAGCCACCCAGTCTTGTATCCTTCCCTTCAGAATAGTGAGTTCCCCACAAGTCTCAGGTGGGTCTAGAGATGTTATCCGGGAGCCAGGGCCTGGAGATGGAAACCTTGAGAATCTACCTAGCACTGTGTTGTATTGCTACTTAGATGACACTCAGGGCACATGGCAAAGTTCTTCCCCATCTTCTCTTCTCTTTCCACAAGCAGAAGAGTCTCTTCCCTTGGTCACTATCACTTTAGGTCCACAGTGAGTACTACCTGGCTACCACTGATGTTCACTCTAGGCCCAAGGGCTCTTCAGTTTGTAATAAATGCTGCCAGGCCTGAGACTCGTGCCTCAGGAAAGTGGACTCTCCTCTGGCCCAGGAAATGTCCAGAAATGCTATGCAAGAGGCAAGGCCTGGAATCAGGACCCCAGACCCTGCTTGATATTCTACCTCACTATGGCTGAGCTGGTACCTAATTTGCAGGACAAAGTCCTCTTTACTTTTCCCTATGCTTTTTTCAAGTGGAAGAAGTCTCTCACCATAACCACTACAACTTGGATATAATGCTCTG
>NW_016112607.1:0-1247 GCF_001604975.1 Cebus imitator | reverse complement strand
AGGTTTGCTTGTTCCAGCTCTGAGTTCAAGTCTTGGATATCCTTGTTAATTTTCTGTCTCGTTGATCTGTCTAATATTGACAATGGGGTGTTAAAGTCTCCCACTATTATTGTGTGGGGACCTACGTCTCTTTGTAAGTCATTAAAAACTTGCCTTATGTATCTGAGTGCTCCTGTATTGGGTGCATATATATTTAGGATCGTTAGCTCTTCTTGTTGCATTGATCATTTTACCATTATGTAATGTCCTTCTTTGTCTCTTTTGATCTTTTTTGGTTTAAAGTCTATTTTATCAGAGATGAGAATTGCAACTCCTGCTTTTTTTTTACTCTCCATTTCCTTGGTAAATCTTCCTCCATCCCTTTAATTTGAGCCTTTGTGTATCCTTGCATGTGAGATGGGTTTCCTGGATACAGCACACTGATGGGTTTTGGGTTTTTATCCAATTCGCCCGTCTGTGTCTTTTGATTGGGGCATTTAGTCCATTTACATTTAGGCATAATATTGTTATGTGTGAATTTGATACTGCCATTTTGATGCTCGCTGGCTGTTCTGTTTGTTAATTGACAGAGATTCCTCATTGTGTTGACTCTCTTTACCATTTGGTATGTTTTTGGAGTGGCTGGTACTGGTTGTTCCTTTATATGTGTAGAGCCTCTTTCAGGAGCTCTTGTAAAGCAGGCCTGGTGGTGATGAAATCTCTGAGTACTTGCTTGTTCACAAAGGATTTTATTTTTTCTTCACTTATGAAGCTTAGTTTAGCTGGATAGGAGATTCTGGGGCGAAAGTTCTTTTCTTAAGGATGTTGGATATTGGTCCCTACTCTCTTCTGGCTTGTAGGATTTCTGCTGAGAGATCTGTTGTGAGTCTGATGGGCTTCCATTTGTGGGTAACCCGACCTTTCTCTCTCGCTGCCCTTAGCATTTTCTCCTTTATTTCAACCCTGGTGAATTTGATGATTATGTACCTTGGGGTTGGTCTTCTTGAGGAATATCTTTGTGGTCTCTGTATTTCCTGGACTCGAATATTGGCCTGCCTTGCTAAGTTGGGGAAGTTTTCCTGCATAATATCCTGAAGAGTATTTTCCAGCTTGGATTCATTCTCTTCGTCACATTCAGGTACACCTATCAAATGTAGATTAGGTCTTTTCACGTAGTCCCACATTTCTTGGAGACTTTATTCATTCCTTTTTACCCTTTTTTCTCTAGTCTGGTCTTCTCATTTTATTTCATTGAGTTGATCTTCAAC
>NW_016112606.1:0-1247 GCF_001604975.1 Cebus imitator | reverse complement strand
CACGCGCCACCATGCCCAGCTGATTTTTTGTATTTTTAGTAGAGACGGGGTTTCACCATGTTGACCAGGATGGTCTCGATCTCTTGACCTCGTGATCCACCCGCCTCGGCCCCCCAAAGTGCTGGGATTACAGGCGTGAGCCACTGCGCCCGGCCCCCATGCATTGATTTCTAATATGCCTATAACTTCTGCTTTCCTGAACTATACTCCACCATTAAAAACCCTTGCCTATACACCCAGCGTGGTGGCTCATCCCTGTAATCCCAGCCCTTTGGTAGGCTGAGGCAGGTGGATCACCTGAGGCCAGGAGTTCCAGATCAGACCAGCCTGACCAATATGGTGAAATCCCATCTCTACTAAAAATACAAAAATTAGCTGGGCATGGTGCCACGTGCTTGTGATCTTAACTACTTGGGAGGCTGAGGCAGGAGAATCACTTGAACCTGGGAGGCAGAGGTTGCAGTAAGCCAAGATGGTGTCACTGCACTCCAGCCTGGATGACAGAGCGAGACTCTGTCTCAAACAAAGCCCTTATTTGCAAGCCTTTGGGGAGGCCAGGCCTTAAATCTGAGCTGCCTGATTCTCTTTGTTTGGTGCACTGCAAATAAACGCCCTCTTTTCTCCCACTGCAAAACCTCAGTGTGGATGTTTGGTCTTAGCACACCCAGCAAGCAGACCCCAATTCAGTTCAGTAACACAAAGAGGATGGGCAACAGTAGGAAGTTGTAATTAGGAAGAAAAGATTGTGGTGTCCTGCACAGTAGTGTGACTATACTTACCAATAATGTATTGCATATTTCAAAATAGCTGGAAGAGAAAAATTTCGAATGTTCTCACTATAAAGAAATGCTAATATCTGAGGGGAGAGATATGCTTAATTACTGTGATGTGATCATTATACAATGTATGTGTGTGTGTATGTATATATATATATGAAACAAAACATCACATTGTACTACACAGATATGTACAGTTATTATATGTAAATTAAAAATGTTTTAAATAAAATGGAAATATAAAATTTATCCACAGTTATATTATTTCTATAGAAACAATTCTTTTTCTTCTTTTTTTTTTGAGACAGGGTCTCACTCTGTCGCCCAGAATGGAATGCAGTGGTGTAATCATAGCTCACCGACTCGACTTCCCAGGCTCAAACAATCCTCCCACCTCAGTCTCTCAAGTAGCTGGGACCACAGGTGCCCACCACCACACCTGGCTATTATTACTTTTTTTTTTTTTATAGA
>NW_016112605.1:0-1247 GCF_001604975.1 Cebus imitator | reverse complement strand
GCTTTGTTGCCCAGGCTGCAGTGCAGTGGCGGGATCTCAGCTCACCGCAACCACAACCTCCCGGGTTCAAGCGATTCTCCTGCCTCAGCCTCCTGAGTAGCTGGGACTGCAGGTGTGCGCCACCACGCCCAGATAATTTTTGTATTTTTTTTTAAGTAGAGACAGGTTTTTACCATGTTGGCCAGGATGGTCTCCATCTCTTGACCTCGTGATTTGCCTGCCTCAGCCTCCCAAAGTGCTGGGATTACAGGCATGAGCGCCCAGCCCAGGTCCTAGATTCTAATAAGAATTGGGGAGGGGAGTAGAAAAGAACTGTTTTTTCAATACATTTTTACTATTTGGGGAAATGCGATTTGGAAGTTAGTTTCTTGGGGGTTTTTTTTTGAGATGGAGTCTAGCTCTGTCACCAGGCTGGAGGGCAGTGTCACAATTTGGCTCACTGCAACCTCCGCCTCCTGAGTTCAAGCGATTCCCCTGCCTCAGCCTCCTGAATAGCTGGGACTACAGGTGTGCACCACCACACCCAGCTAATTTTTTTTTTTTTTAATTTTAGTAGAGACCAGATTTCATCATGTTGACCGCGATGGTCTCGATTTCCTGACCTTGTCATCCACCCACCTCAGCCTCCCAAAGTGCTGGGATTATAGGCATGAGCCAACATGCCCAGCCTCTTTTTTTTTTTTTTTTTAGTCAAGGTCTCACTCTGTTGCACAGGCTGCAGTGCAGTGGCACGATCATAGCTCATGATGTCAGAATTTTAAATAAATTATATTGTATTATTCTAAGGTTATGGGGGAAATTAATATATGCTTAGAAAAAATAAACATGCCAAAATATTTATAGAGTTTATATGTGACTAATAGAATTGCAGATGATTAATGGGGAACTGAGGAGCCATGATTCAGAGAGGTGAGGTAATTTCCCCAAGTTCTCGTAGCCAGCAAAATGCAGGAAGAAGGATTCAAACCCAAGTCTGCTTGACTATAAAGTCTGCTCTCTAACAGCTGCTGAACTGTTACTTAAATTTTTAAAAATAGCCAGGCGCAGTGGCTCAAGCCTGTAATCCCAGCACTTTGGGAGGCCGAGGCGGGTGGATCACGAGGTCAAGAGACCGAGACCATCCTGGTCAACACGGTGAAACCCCATCTCTACTAAAAATACAAAACATTAGCTGGGCATGGTGGCGCGTGCCTGTAATCCCAGCTACTCAGGAGGCTGAGGCAGGAGAATTGCCTGAACCCAGGAGG
>NW_016112604.1:0-1247 GCF_001604975.1 Cebus imitator | reverse complement strand
TGTTGAAACTTGTGCCTGCTTCATGAAGTTCTCGTGTTGTGTTTTTCAGCTCCATCAATTCACTTATATTCCTAAGTTGTTTATTCTCATTAGCATTTCATCAAACCTTTTTTCAAGGTTCTTAGTTTCTTTGCATTGGGTTAGAACATGTTCTTTTAGCTCACAGAAGTTTCTTATTACCCACCTTCTGAAGCCTGATTCTGCCAATTCATCACACTCATTCATCATCCAGCCTTGTTCCCTCGCTGGTGAGGGGTTGTGATCCCTTGTAGGAGGAGAGGTGTTCTTGTTTCGGGTGTTTTCATCCTTTTTGTGGTAGTTTCTTCCTATCTTTGTGGATTTATCCACTTGTTTTCTTTGTAGCTGTTTACTTTCAGATTGGGTCTCTGAGTGGACGTCCTGTTTGTTCATGACGAAGTTATTTCTTTCTGTTTCTTAGTTTTCCTTCTAACAGTCTGGCCCCTCTGCTGTAGGACTGCTGAGGTCCACTCCAGGCCCTGCTTGCCTGGGGATCACCTGCAGTGGCTGCAGAACAGTAAGGGATGCTGTCAGTTTCTTCTTCTGCTGTCTTTGTCCCAGAAGGATACCTGCCAGATGTCGGTCTGAGCTCTCCCTTTATAGGTGACTCTGGATATATGGGGGGCAGGGAGCTGCTTGAGGAGACAGTCTGTCCTTAATAGGGTCTCAAGTACTGAGCTGTGAGCTCCGTTGTTCATTCAGAGCTGCTAGGCAGGTATGTTTAAGTTTGCTACAGCAGAACTCATAAACACCCCCCCCCCTTTTTTCCTCAGGTGCTCTGTCCTGGGGAGTTAGGGCTTTAGGAGTTTCTGTTGTGCTGCTGCCTTTTTTTTTCAGGGCTGCCCTGCCAAGCGAGGAGGCGGCCTAGTCACTGTCTGCCTGCAGAGGCTTTGCTGAGCTGCTGTGGGCTCCACCCAGTTGCTGTGTGAACTTCCCTGCAGTCCTGTTTATACAGGTGTAGTTAGAACTGCCTCAGCAATGGTGGCCCACCTCTATAATGGCGGACTCTCTCTAATGGCGGGCTGCCTTGGCAATCGCGGGCTGCCTCAGCAATAGCAAACTATCTCTATAGTGGTGGACTGCCTTGGTAGTGGTGGATGCCCTCCCACACAGAGCTGGACTGTCTCGGGTTCAGCTGTGCTTGCTGTGAAACTCTCAATCCAGAGCGTTTCTGATTGCTGTTTTTTTGTGGGGGTGGGACCAGCTGAGCCTGATCACCTGGCTCCCTG
>NW_016112603.1:0-1247 GCF_001604975.1 Cebus imitator | reverse complement strand
TCTATTAGGTCCAGTTGGTCCAGATCTGAGTTCAAGTCCTGGATATCCTTGTTTTTTTCTGTCTCATTGATCTGTCTAATACTGACAGTGGAGTGCTAAAGTCTCCCACTATTACTGTGTCTATGTCTTTTTGTAGGTTATTAAGAACTTGCTTTATGTATCTGAGTGTCCTGTATTGGGTGGATGTATATTTAGGATAGTTAGCTCTTCTGGTGCATTGATCATTTTACCATTATGTAATGCCCTTTTTTTTTTTGGTCTCTTTTGATTTTTGTTGGTTTAAAGTCCATTTTATCAGAGACTAGGATTGCTACCCCTGCATTTTTTGCTCTCCATTTGCTTGGTAAACCTTTCTCCATCCCTTTATTTTCAGTCTATATGTGTCTGCATGTGAGATGGATTTCCTGAATACAGCACACCGATGGGTCTTGAATTTTTATCTAATTGCCAGTCTGTGTCTTTTGTTTGGGGCATTTAGGTCATTTATATTTAATGTAAATATATTTATGTGTGAATTTGATCCTGCCATTTTGATAATAGTTGCTTGTTTTGCCCATTAGTTGACACTGTTTCTTCATTGTGTTGAAGGTCTTTACCATTTGGTATGTTTTTTGCAGTGGCTGGTACTGGTTATTCCTTTCCATGTTTAGTGTTTCCTTCAGGAGCTCTTGTAAGGTTGGCCTGGAGGTGATGAAATCTCTCAGCAATTACTTGTCCATAAAAGATTTTATTTCTTCTTCACTTATGAAGCTTAGTTTGGCAGCATATGAAATTATGGGTTGAAAGTTCTTTTCTTTAAGGATATTGAATATTGCCCCCCACTCTCTTCTGGCTTTAAGGTTTCTGCTAAGAGATCCACTGTGAGTCTGATGGGCTTCTCTTTCTGGGTAACTCGACCTTACTTTCTGGCTGTGCTTAGGAACTTTTCCTTCATTTCAAACCTGGTGAATCTGATCATTATGTGCCTTGGGGTTGCTCTTCTTGTGGAATATCTTTGTGGTACTCTCTGTATTTCCTGGATTTCGATGCCATCCTGCCTAGCTAAGTTGGGTAAGTTCTCCTGGATAATATCTTGAACAGTGTTTTTCAGCCCAGATTCATTCTCCCCATCACATTCAGGTACACTGATCAAACATAGATTTTGTCTTATCACACAATCCCATATTGGCAACTTTGTTCACTCTTTCTTCTCTAATCTTGCCTTCTTGTTTATTTCACTGAGTTGATCTTCAGTTTCTGATATCTTT
>NW_016112602.1:0-1248 GCF_001604975.1 Cebus imitator | reverse complement strand
ACCAGGCTAGAGTGCAGTAGCACAATCTCAGCTCACTGCAACTTCCACCTCCTGGGTTCAAGTAATTCTCCTGCCTCAGCTCCCCAAGTAGCTGGGATTACAGGCTTGCGCCACCACCCGCAGCTAATTTTTGTATTTTTAGTAGAGACAGGGTTTCACCATGTTGGCCAGGATGGTGTCGACCTCTTGGACTTGTGCTCTGCCTGCCTTGACCTCCCAAAGTGCTGGAATTACAGGCACGAGCCACCGTGCCCAGCCTGTTTTTTTTTTTTTTTAGATGCAATTTTGCTCTGTTACCAGGCTGGAGTACAGTGCCATGATCTTGGCTCACTGCAGCCTCTGCCTTCAGGGTTCCAGCGATTCTCCTGCCTCAGCCTCCTAGGTAGCTGGGATTATAGGCACATGCCACCATGCCCGGCTAATTTTTTTTGTGTGTGTATGTATTTTAGCAGAGATGGGGCTTCCCCATGTTAGCCAGCTGGTCGCGAACTCCTGACCTCCGGTGACCTGCCCGCCTCAGCCTCCCAAAATAGCTGGGATTACAGGCATGAGCCACTACGCCCAGCCTGAAGGGCTTTTTAGAGTAACTTTGACCATTTAACATGTATAGGGATTCAGGCCCAGCAATCGCTCACTGCGTCTCTCTCCCCCTTCCTGCCATGGGCTCTGGGAATGCAAAGTAGAAAAGGTGGGATTCCTGCCCTGGAGGAACTGAGATGCATGGAGAGATGGATGTGCAAACAGCAGTCTGAGCAGTGTGACTTTTCTCACCAACCTCTCTGAGCCTCAGTGTTCTTCATCTGCAAAATGGAGATAATCAATCATTCCCATCTTGTAGGATTATCCTGAGGATAATAACATATGATATATATCACCATCTGCAACTGTGTTGAGCATATCGCAATTCTGCAATGGTGGAAGTGTATGTTTATATATGCCCTGAGCCAGTTTATAGCTCAAGAGAGATGAACATCACACACCCCACCCCACCGCACATACACGAATGCAATGTATACACTTACACATTTTTCTTCCACTGAAAGTATACTGGATCAATTCTAAAAATTGAAGCTGTATTGGCCAAAAATAACAACAGCTAACAGTTTGTATAGAAATCCTTATGGGTTGGGCATGGTGGCTTAATCCTGTAATCCCAGCACTTTGGGAGGCCGAGGTGGGGGGATCACCTGAGGTCAGGAGTTGGAGACCAGCCTAGCCAACATGGTGAAACCCTGTCTCTACAAAAAA
>NW_016112601.1:0-1248 GCF_001604975.1 Cebus imitator | reverse complement strand
GTCTTACTATGTTGCCAGGCTGGAGTGCAGTGGCTATTCACAGGCACAATCCTGCTACTGATCAGCACTGGAGTTTTGACTTTGTTTGGGTTTTTAATGTTGACACATGTTGCCTATTTATTTCATCCAGAAGTGAGGGGAGAAAGTAATGATTCCAGAGAAAATGAATAAACATGTGTCCCCTTTGATTCAATATAGTCAATTTATAGCTATGCCACAATGTATCCGTTTTATTGTTTATGGGTAAATTTTTCACTATCACAGTTCTACAATGAATGGTCACATATGTTTCTTTGAGCAAATGTAGAATTTCTTTTTTTTTTTTTTTTTTTTTTTTTTTTTTTTTTTTTTTTTTTTTTTTTTTTTTTTTTTTTTAGACGGAGTTTCGCTCTTGTTACCCAGGCTGGAGTGCAATGGCGCGATCTCGGCTTATTTTTTTTTTTTTTTTTTTTTTTAAAATTGGGTTTCACCATGTTGGCCAGGCTGGTCTTGAACTCCTGACCTCAGGTGATCCACCCACCTTGGCCTCCCAAAGTGATAGGATTACAGGCGTGAGCCACCGCGCCCTGCCCTAACAAGTCTTATTGATTGAAAAAAAGTTAAATAAAATTAAGGCTTTCCTGAAAAAAAAAAAAAAAATCCAGGATTTAAAAACATCATTGCAGGAGTACCTGGGAGTCAGTCACCTCGGGGCAAGACCATCACGAATGCTCCCATCAGTCCAGGACCACCACTAGCACCAGAGTCAAGAGCCTGTGCATGAAGACTTCAGAGTACACAATAAAGAAGACAAGAAATACAGTTAATAAAGTCAAAATTGTTAACCTTTCCACGTTTAAATTCTTCTCTCTCAAGAGCAGTTTATGCCAGTAAAGATCAGTGAAAACATCTGGCTAGATAATGAGTCTTGAGGGCCAAGATGATTCCATCAGTCTCACTATTCTCTTATCTCAGGGATTGTAAAGTGCTGAAGGGTACAGAAAGGCATATGATAAGGAGTAGTATATGCAGGAAGAAAACACCTATATTTAGTCAGGGTGTACATAGGATCCTTCAAGTGAAATCAGTGAGGACAGTTACCGCAAGGTCACCATTAGGTGTAAATGCTGTCTTCCGCATTCCTAAAACACAGGTTTAAGAATGTGCACCGGGCCCGGCGCAGTGGCTCACGCCTGTAATCCCAGCACTTTGGGAGGCCGAGGCGGGTGGATCACGAGGTCAAGAGATCAAGACCATCCTGGTCAACAT
>NW_016112600.1:0-1248 GCF_001604975.1 Cebus imitator | reverse complement strand
AAAAAAGAAGATGATGACAAAACCAATCTTATCTGTGTATTCTTTTGTATTTGCTAATTATAGTAAAGAGATAATTCCAATGAAAGTAGGACTTCAAAAAATAGATATACTCAAAATTATTAAAAGTACCTTACTGTCTGTGTTCTTGAAAAAATTATACAACTGTAAATGATTAAGGCAACTGAGCAAGATATGTTAATATCAGTGCTGAGCCACTGGTTTGTGGGTCAGTCATTTCCATAAAGACATCAAAATGCCATTTAGTTTGTTTTGGTCCACCATTCAATGATACCTCCCCTTAGTATTGAATGAAAGTAGTTTGTTAACATTTATGTATGCTTACAAATATTTCACATCTGTGGCAAGGTAAATTATGTAGAGTGCTTTCTTTTTCCAGTTTAATATTTGTGGATTATTTGGAAGTGTATACATGCATCTGAAAACTCTAAACACCTACCTTTCCTTTTTTAATGTGCAGTGTTCACATGTAACAACATATAACATGTAATAACATGTTAAAATGTTTTGCCTGTAACAACATGTTAAAAAGATGTACATGTTTTTACATGTAAAAGAATTTTTACACATGTTAAAAAAAGAAATGTTCATTTGCAAACACTTTAGTAAATATGAAATTCAGAATATATTTGGAGTAAGTCAATTAAATGTATTCTTTTGCTGAGTTTCTGAAATTCCATTCATGAATTGTTCAAAAGAGAGTGACTTCCTCTTATTTTTCCTTGTGCTTTTTATTTTAATTGGCCCCTATATATCACTCTTATCTTTTCTAGGTTTTCCAAGTTTAAGAAAAAAAACAAGTTCATTCAGATTTTGTTTTTCTGCCTGCAATCACTTATACAGGAATAGGTCCCTGTGGGGAGCATTTAATTCCTAAAGTTTGCATTTTCATAAAGGATTTTCCTTTTACCCAAAGCGTGTCTTGGCACTACTAAGTACTATGAAGTACCACTTCATTTGACCCGGCAATCCCATTACTGGGTATATATCCAAAGGATTATACATTGTTCTACTATAAGGACACGTGCACACGAATGTTGATTGCAGCACTGTTTACAATAGTAAAGACCTGGAACCAACCCAAATGTCCATCGATGATAGACTGGATAGGGAAAATGTGGCATATATACACCATGGAATATTATGCAGCCATCAAAAACGATGAGTTTGTGTCCTTTGTAGGGACATGGATGAACCTGGAAACCGTCATTCTCAGCAAACTGACAGAAG
>NW_016112599.1:0-1248 GCF_001604975.1 Cebus imitator | reverse complement strand
TTTTTTTTTTGAGACTGAGTCTTGCTTTATTGCCCAGGCTGGAGTGTAATGTTATGATCTCGGCTCACTGCAACCTCCACCTCTGTGTTCAAGCAATTCTTCTGCCTCAGCCTCCTTAGTAGCTGGGATTACAGGCTCCTGCCACCATGCCTGGCTAATTTTTGTATTTTAGTAGAGGTTGGGTTTCAACAGGTTGGCCAGGCTCTGGTCTCAAACTCCTGATCTCAAGTGATACGCCCACCTCAGCCTCCCAATGTGCTGGGAATTATAGGCATGAGCCAACGTGCCCAACCTCCCCCACCTCTTTATGAAGAAAATTTAGTATTTCCCTTCATCTTGCAATGCCCTATGGATTCTTACAGCTTCCTGGGAAGCTACTTAGCATCTCCATCTCTACAGCACCTGAGGGGTTATCTTCTTGCAGCCAGGGGATGTTTCATTTCTGTTTGTTTGTTTTGAGACAGTCTTGCTCTGTCACCCAGGCTGGAGTACAGTGGTGGGCTCTTGGCTCACTGCAACCTCCACCTCCGGAGTTCAAGCAATTTTCCTGTCTCAGCCTCCTGAGTAGCTGAGATTTCATGCATGTGGCACCATGCCCGGCTTAATTCTTGTATTTTTAGTAGAGATGGGGTTTTGCCATGTTGGCCAGGCTGGTCTCGAACTCCTGACTTCAGGTGATCCACCAGCCTCTACTTCCCTAAGTGCTGGGTTTACAGGCATGAGCCATGGCACCCAGCCTTATTTCTGGTCTCTCTTCCTGCTTTTCTCCCTGGGTGGGCCACATGGCTGGAATCATCTCACCAGCCAGGGCCTCTGCCCATTGTTCTCATGCAACTGGAGAGCTGCTATTCCTGTCCATTAAGTGTGGGATCCCCTACAATCCGCAGTTCCCAATTCTCCCCTCCACATACATGGAAGCCAGACACCCCAGTCTCATGTTGTTTAAGAAATCAGGGCTTGCTCTGTTGCCAGGCTAGAGTGTAGTGGTGCAACTAGAGCTCACTGCAGCCTCAAACTCCTGGCTCAAGGGATTGTCCTGCCTCAGCCTCCTGAGTACCTGGGACCACAGATGCAGGGCAACACATCTTGCTAAATTTAAAAAATTTTTGTAGCAAGAAGCTCTTGCTACGTTGCCCAGGTTGTCTTGAACTCCTGGCCTCAAGTGATCCTTCTGTGGCCTCTCAAAGTGCTGGGATTACAGGAGTGACCACTGTGCCCAGCCATCTCACTGTTTTTTTTTTTTTTTTT
>NW_016112598.1:0-1248 GCF_001604975.1 Cebus imitator | reverse complement strand
ATGATCTTAAACACTATAAGTACCCAGTGGCATCTTCTATGAGTCTAACAGTTTTGTTTTCTTTTTTCTAGAAAGAAACTTCCCAGTCCTCTTCCATCTCTTAGTTCTTGTGACTAAAATGATCTCATATTGCAAGACTTTTTTTCCCCAAAAGTCTACCATTTCCTTTTCCAATTTATTTATTTTTTTATTATTATTTTTTTTAGTAGCCGTGATGTGGTACTGATAAGAATGTATGTTTTGTGGATTTGGGGTGGAGAGTTCTATAAATGTTTATTAAGTTTACTTGTTCCAGGTCTGAGTTGAAGTCCTGGATATCCTTGTTAAGTTTCTGCCTTGTTGATCTGTCTAATATTGACAATGTGATGTTAAAGTCTCCCACTATTATTGTGTGGGAGTCTCTTTATAAGTCATTAAGAACTTGCCTTATGTATCTGGGAGCTCCTGTATTGGGTGCGTATATATTTAGGATCGTTAGCTCTTCCTGTTGCATTGATCCTTTTACCATTATGTAATGTCCTTCTTTGCCTCTTTTGATCTTTGTTGCTTTAAAGTCTATTTTATCAGAGGCGAGAATTGCAACTCCTGCTTTTTATTTTATTTATTTTTTGCTCTCCATTTGGTTGGTAAATCTTCCTCCATCCCTTTGAGTCTTTGTGGTATTCACTGAATTTACTTGTTCCAGGTCTGAGTTCAAATCATAGATGTCCCTGTTAATTTTCTATCTCGTTGATCCGTCGAATATTAACAATGTGGTGTCAAAGTCTCCTGCTATTATTGTGCAGGAGTCCAAGTCTCTTTATAAGTCATTAAGAACTTGTCTTATGTGTCTTATGATCATATATATTTACGATCATTGACTCCTGTTGTTGCATTGATCCTTTTACCATTATGTAATGTCCTTCTTTGTTTCTTTTAGTCTTTGTTACTATTAAAGTCTGTTTTGTCACAGACGAAAGTTATAACTCCTGTTTTTTTTTTGTTTTGTTTTGTTTTTTCTCTCAATTTGATTGGTAAGTCTTCCACCAACCCTTTGTTTTGAGTCTTTGTGTGTCCTTGCTTATGAGATGGATCTGGATACAGCGAACCGATGGGTTTTGACTTTTTATTCAATTTGCCTGTCTGTGTCTTTGATTGGGGCATTTAATCCATTTAAATTTAGGATTAATATTGATATTTGTGAGTTTAATATTGTCATTTAATGCTAGCTGGCTATTTTGCCCATTAGTTGATATAGATTCTTCATTA
>NW_016112597.1:0-1248 GCF_001604975.1 Cebus imitator | reverse complement strand
AGTTTATGCTCCTGTGAGAATCTAATGCTGGCTGATGTAACAGGAGGCAGGTCTCAGGTGGTAATGCTCACTTGCCTGCCACTTACCTCCTGCTGCACAGCCCAGTTCCTAGCAAGCCACAGACCAGTCTCAGTCCATAGCCTGGGTGTTAGGAAGGTCACCTAACCTTCCTGCTCAGGAAGGTAAGAGCCAAGGGCAATAGTAGTGCCAGTGAAGAATCCTACCGGGTACATAAGGAGATGGCTGAACACCTTTGGAATCCAGGGGCTCATGGTAGAAAGACATTCCACTAGGCCAGGCACGGTGGCTCATGCCTGTAATCCCAGCCCTTTGGGAGGCTGAGATGTGCAGATTACGAGGTCAAGAAATCGAGATCTTCCTGGCCAACATGGTGAAACCCCGTCTGTACTAAAAAACACAAAACTTAGCTGGGTGTGGTGGCATCCGCCAGTAGTCCCCGCTACTATGGAGGCTGAGGCAGGAGACTTGCTTGAACCCAGGAGGCGGAGATTGCACTCAGACGACATTGTACCGCTGAACTCCAGCCTGGTGCCTGGTGACAGAATAAGACTTTGTCTCAAAAAAAAAACCACAAAAAAACCCCCCAAAAAAAGAAAAAAAAAGGCATTCTACCAAACCTGCAGACTAAAGTTTCTGTGCATATAAGGGGTTAATTTTACTTAGCCCAGGGGTTGTGGTCCTCTGATTCTGAACCCCAAATATGTCTGGGAGTCTGGGGTAAGACATGGAAGGAGAGGGAAGATTGTTGGGCATGGAGAATCATCTCTGAGATGCTGCAGAAGAGCCAAGAGAGTCACCCCTGTGTAAAACATTAAAATTACAATAAAAAATTGAATTTTGATCTTTTTCATGGACTAGTAACCTACCCAACACACACTAAGAACTCAAAATATTTGAGCAAATAAATTAGTGAATAACACATAGTGTAAGAGATGAGAGGAGATTACTAACATTAATGATAATTTCAGGTGTTAAGCAAATATGTACATTTTTATTCTGAGGGTCTAAAAATACATTATGTCCAGCTAATAATGTAAATAATTTTCCAATTACACCTAATTTTTATGGAGCACCACGACTTTTCTTTAAAAAATTGAGGCATTAATTGTGTTCCAGTGATACAGACTTTGTCTGAATATTTTACCAATGAAATAATCATTATAGCTACCTAAAAAAAAGAATATGATGCCTTTTTTAGGTATTTACATAACAGAAAGGAGTCAAGCT
>NW_016112596.1:0-1248 GCF_001604975.1 Cebus imitator | reverse complement strand
CAATTCTCCTGCCTCAGCCTCCCAAGTAGCTGGGATTACAGGCACGCGCCACCACGCCCAGCTAATTTTTGTATTTTTAGTAGAGACGGGGTTTCACCATGTTGACCAGGATGGTCTCGATTTCTTGACCTCGTGATCCACCCGCCTCGGCCTCCCAAAGTGCTGGGATTACAGGCGTGAGCCACCGCGCCCGGTCGCTTAGGAATCTTTCTGTTCAATTGAGTCTCTACCACCACATCTAGCTCTCTCTCATGGGGCCAGGAAATGGAGATCAAGCATTCGGTTCTAACTAACATTCTCTAGACAAGACACAAGCAAGAAACCTTACATTACCTATGGATATAATTTCTAAGAGAGTCTGAAGTTAGAGACAGCAGCAAAGCATATCAGAGTAGGCAGTGCCACAATCAGTTCAGCTCAAACCCCCCTCATATTAAACCTATTTTCCAAGGGTTTTGTAGCACAGGTTGTTCTACCATGATCACCACATGAGCTCTTCTGGCACTCACCTAATATAACACACTTCCAGGAACAGATGTGCTGGTGAAGTTTATTTACATTAATGTTCTCTGATGTCAATCACATGTAAGCCCTGGACACTAGTTTTTATATACAGAATTCGGTATCTTCCTGGGAGAACTACTTTTTCCCAAAAACAAAAGAAGACACAATTAGTATGATAACTGGGGAGCTTAATGAACATCTTGCTTCACTTTGGGGGTCTCATCTGGAATTTCTGAGTAAACTGTATCCAGTGGCTGCCAGTGGCAATTCATGAGGGAGTCGTAGAGTTCTTCACTTTTCACCATAAACTCTTGGTTTGATTCCTCAATATTCAAATGAAGATGTGGATCTGCAGAAGTCAATAATGGACATGAAAGAAATAGAGTTTTACAGGACACAGAAATAGTTTAAAATTAGAAAGTTTTTAGAAAGCATTTGCAGGAAGTACTGCAGATAGTAAAGGTTAAAATTGTTAAATTGCATATTTCCTTTCAATAAGCCTTGAAAATAGAAATTTAAGCTATAAAAGTAGTAGTATTGGCCAGGCATGGTGGTTCACATCTAATCCCAGCACTTTGGGAGGTAGAGGTGGGTGGATCACCTGAAGTCAGGAGTTCAAGACCAGCTTGGCCAACATGTTCTCTACTAAAAATACAAAAATTAGCTGGGCGTGGTGGCAGATGGCTGTAATCCCAGCTACTCAGGAGGCTGAGGCAGGAGAACAGGTTGAACCAGGGAGTCAGA
>NW_016112595.1:3332-4537 GCF_001604975.1 Cebus imitator | reverse complement strand
CCAGGATGGTCTCGATCTCTTGACCTCGTGATCCACCCGCCTTGGCCTCCCAAAGTGCTGGGATTACAGGCGTGAGCCACCGCGCCCGGCCTATTATTATTATTTCTTACCGGTACATGTCAAGGAATATTATTTTTTGAGGCGGAGACTTGCTTTGTCTTAGGCTGGAGTGCTGTGGTGTGATCTTGGCTCACTGCAACCTCCACCTCCCGGGCTCAAGCTATTCTCCTGCCTCAGCCTCCCGAGTAGCTGGGATTATGATCGTGTACCACCACGCTTGGCTACTTTTTGTATTTTTATTTATTTTTATTTTTTTTTTGGAGACGGAGTTTCGCTTTTGTTACCCAGACTGGAGTGCAATGGCGCGATCTCGCACTGCAACCTCCGCCTCCTGGGTTCAGGCAATTCTCCTGCCTCAGCCCCCCGAGTAGCTGGGACTACAGGCATGCACCACCACGCCCAGCTAATTTTTGTATTTTTAGTAGAGACGGGGTTTCACCTTATTGACCAGGATTGTCTCAATCTCTTGACCTCGTGATCCACCCGCCTCGGCCTCCCAAAGTGCTGGGATTATAGACGTGAGCCACCGCGCCCGGCCTGTTATTATTATTTTTGAGATGGAGTCTCATTCACTCTGTCCCCCAGGCTGGAGTACAGTGGTGCTATCTGTTCTCACTGCAACCTCAGTGTCCTACCTCAGCCTCCCGAGTAACTGGGATTACAGGCGTGTGCCACTGTGCCTGGCTAATTTTTGTGTTTTTAGTAGAGACAGGGTTTTATCATATTGGCCAGGCTGGTCTCAAACTCCTGGCCTCAAGTGATCCATCCACCTCAGCCTTCCAAAGTGTTGGGATTACAGGTATCAGCCCTCGCCTTATTTAATTTTTATTATGTACTACATAATGTACACTGTATTATCACTGTGGTACATATATATAGGTAAGTATACATATATTGGGAGCATGTACCTGAAGTTTTGTTGTTGGGCATTCATGATCAAAACATTTGGGAACCACTGGTTTATTTGATATTTAGCTTTTTCAGAAAGCATAAAATGTACAAGGTGCTGGCAGAGCGTGATGGCTCATGCCTGTAGTCCCAGCACTTTGGGAGGCCAAGGCAGGTGGATCACCTGAGGTCAGGAGTTTGAGACCAGCCTGGGCAACATGGTGAAACCCCATCTCTACCAAAAATACAAAAATTAG
>NW_016112595.1:0-1249 GCF_001604975.1 Cebus imitator | reverse complement strand
TTTTTTGAGACGGAGACTTGCTCTGTCCCCCAGGCTGAGTGAAGTGGTGTGATCCGAGCTCACTGGAACCTCCACATTTTGGATTCAAGCGATTCTGCTGCCTCAGCCTCCTGTCGTTGGGACTATAGGCAAGTGCCACCATCCCAGGCTAATTTTTTTTTGTATTTTTAGTAGAGACAGGGTTTCACCATGTTAGCCAGGATGGTCTCAATCTCCTAACCTCATGATCTGTCCGCCTTGACCTCCCAAAGTGCTAATATTACAGAAATGAGCCACTGCTCCCTGTTTTGTGTTTTTGAGACGGAGTCTCTGTTGCCCAGCCTGGAGTGCAGTGTTGCAATCTCGGATCACTGCAACCTCTGCCTTCTGGGTTCAAGCAGTTCTCCTGCCTCAGACTCTTGAGTAGCTGGGACTACAGCCACGTGCCTCCACAACTTGGAAACTTTTAGTTTCTGATCTTTCACTGTGGATGCTGTCGTCTCTGAAGATGTCACTCATGCTCCCTCTCATCTAGATACTCAATGTCACTTGGTGTGTCAATAAAAGTGTCTAACATTTGTATAATGAGAATCCTGCATTGATTTTGTGTATGTATGCATCTTGTATTATCTAGAAACAGAAGGAATTCATACCGAGAGGGTATTGACTTCTTCAAAAAGTATAATAAAACACAACTAGAAAGACACAATGTGGTGAAAAGTCCCTTACTCAGATTTGTCAGAACATTCACTACAAGGCCGGGCGCGGTGGCTCAAGCCTGTAATCCCAGCACTTTGGGAGGCCGAAGCGGTTGGATCACGAGGTCAAGAGATTGAGACCAGCCTGGTCAACATGGTGAAACCCTGTCTCTACTAAAAATACAAAAATTAGCTGGGCATGGTGGCACACGCCTGTAATCCCAGCTACTCAGGAGGCTGAGGCAGGAGAATTGCCTGAACCCAGGAGGCGGAGGTTGCGGTGAGCCGAGATTGCGTCACTGTACTCCAGCCTGGGTAACGAGAGAAATTCCATCTCAAAAAAAAAAAAAAAAAAAGATTTCCAAAACACTAAAGAAGAAACATGAATTCATAAAGCTGCAAATCCAACATCAAGCAAAACAAGAATTAATTCCATGAGATTGAATGAACTGATAAGAATATTCTAATGTGTATAGCCCTTTTGTTTGAAACGTTGCTGGTTCTTTAATGCTTTTCCACATTTAAGAAACCCTTTTGCTCTATTTTCTTTATTTCTTTTTTTTTTTTTTTTT
>NW_016112594.1:0-1249 GCF_001604975.1 Cebus imitator | reverse complement strand
TTTGAGACAGAGTCTCACTCTGTCATCAGGCGCCAGGCTGGGGTGCAGTGGTGCAATCTCCACTTACTGCAACCTCCACCTTCTGGGTTCAAGCAATTCTCCTGCCTCAACCTCCAAGGTAGCTGGGAGTACAGGTGTATACCATCACACCCAGCTAATTTTTTTGTATTTTTAGTAGAGACAGGGCTTCTTTTTCTAAGTAGAATGCAACAAATAAGTGTATATAGAAATTTTCTATAGGGAAGGACCCAAGATGGCCGAATAGGAACATCTCCGGAGTGCAGTTCCCAGCAAAAACAACACAGAGGGTGAGTGCCCACTGCATTTCCAAACCAATTTTCACTACTCACAGACCAGGAGATTCCCAGGCTGAAAAGCACCACAAGTTTTCAGCATGGAGGTTTTATCCGCTGCCGGCCTGGTGTACAGAAACTCACACAAACCTGGGTGGCTGTTTCAACTGGCGCCTAGAACGCCTGGGAGACAGAGTTGACAATTCAGCTGAAAGGGAGGGGGCAGAGACAGGGAGCCAGGCGATCTTGCTCAGCGGGTACCACCCCAACAAAACAAGCAATCTGAAATGCTCCGGATTCAGAGTATCACAGCAGGCACAGCTGACCCAAGACGGTCCAGCTCAGTGGGGGGAAGGGTGACCACCACTACCCAGGCAGTCTGCCACCACCGAGGCAATTCACACAGCAGCTGGGCAGAGCCTGCGGCAGCTCAGCAATGCCTCTGCTGGCAGACTGTGACTAGACTACTCTGTGCGGGGCAGGGCATCTATGAAAAAAGGCAGCAGCATGACAGAAACTTATAAACAAAGCTGACCTTCCTAGGACAGAACACCTGGGAAAAGAGGCAGTTATGAATTCCGCTGCAGCAGACTTAAAAGTACCTGCCCAGCAGCTCTAAACAGAACAACAGGGCTCATAGCACAGCACTTGAACTCCTATAAGAGACAGACTGTCTCCTCAAGCAGCTTCCCCAACCCCTCTATACCCAAAGAGACATCTCATAAAGTAGAGGTCAGGCCAACATCTGGCAGGTACCCTTCTGAGATGAAGATAACAGAAGAAGAAACTGGCAGTAACCCTTACTGTTCTGCAGCCCCTGCAGGTGATCCCCAGGCAAGCAGGATCTGGAGTGGACCTCCAGCAGTCCTGCAGCAGAGTGGCCAGATTGTTAGAAGAAAAACTAAGAAACAGAAAGAAATTACTTTATCATCAACAAAAAGGAGGTCCACTCAGAG
>NW_016112593.1:0-1249 GCF_001604975.1 Cebus imitator | reverse complement strand
TGAGACAGAGTCTCGCTCTGTCACCAGGTGCCAGGCTGGAGTGCAGTGGCGCGATCTCGGCTCACTGCAACCTCCGCCTCCTAGGTTCAAGCAATTCTCTTGCCTCAGTCTCCTGAGTAGCTGGGATTACAGGTGCCTGCCACCACACCCTGCCAATTCTTGTATTTTTAGTAGAGGTGAGATTTCACCATGTTCCCCAGGCTGGTCTCGAATTCCTTACCTCAGGTGATCAGCCCACCTCAGCCTCCCAAAGTGATGGGATAACAGGTGTGAGCTATGGCAGCTGGCCTAATTTTCTGTATTTTTAGTAGAGATGGGGTTTCACCATGTTGGCCAGGCTGGTCTTCAGCTCCTGACCTCAAGTGATCCACCTACTTCCACCTCCCAAAGTGCTGGGATTACAGGCATGAGCCACCACACCCGGCCCCAATATTTACTTTTTTAAGTAAATGTTACTCATACTATTATTTTTTAGTACAAGTTGTTTTCGTTTTTGTTTGTTTGTTTTATTATTTTTAGTACAAGTTGTTTTCCTTGCAGGTGTGAGCCTACTGGCCCCAATGTTTACTTTTTTTAAGTACACACACACACACACACACACACACACACGTGTATATATATTAGATGGAGTCTCGCTCTTGTTACCCAGGCCGGAGTGCAGTGGCTTGATCCTGGCTCACTGCAACCTCTGCCTCCTGGGTTCAAGTGATTCTCCTGCCTCAGCCTCCCGAGTAGCTGGTACTACAGGCGTCCACCACCACATCCAGTTAATTTTTGTAGCTTTCGTCAAGAGAGGGTTTCACCATATTGGCCATGCTGAACTGCTGACCTTGTGATCTGCCCGCCTTGGCCTCCCAAAGTGCTGGAATTATAGGCATGAGCCACTGTGCCCAGCCCTATCATTTCTTTTATTGAGAACATTCAATATCCTCCTTCTAGCTATTTGAAACTATATATTATTGCTAACTACAGTCATAGTACAGTGCTATGGAACTCTAGAACTTATTCCTCCTATCTAGCTGTAATTTTGTATCCTTTCACAAACCTCTCCCTATCCCCTCTTCCTTCTACTCTTCCCAGCCTTTACTATCCTCTCTCTGTTCTACTTCTTACTTCTATGAGATCAACTGGTTGTTTTTAGCTTCCACATGAGTGAGACAATGCAGTGTTTAACTTTCTGTTCCTGGTTTATTTCACTTAACATAATGTCCTCCAGTTCCATTCACATTGCTGCAAATGACAGGATTTC
>NW_016112592.1:0-1249 GCF_001604975.1 Cebus imitator | reverse complement strand
ACTTTGGGAGGTCGAGGCGGGTGGATCACGAGGTCAAGAGATCGAGACCATCCTGGTCAACATGGTGAAACCCCATCTCTACTAAAAATACAAAACATAAGCTGGGCATGGTGGCGCGTGCCTGTAATCCCAGCTACTCAGGAGGCTGAGGCAGGAGAATTGCCTGAACCCAGGAGGTGGAGGTTGCGGTGATCCGAGATCGCGCCATTGCACTCCAACCTGGGTAACAAGAGTGAAACTCCGTCTCAAAAAAAAAAAAAAAAAAAAAAAGAATACTGTAAAGTGTATAATAAATTAGAAAGTCCCAGAAGAGTTAGGCTGGGAAGAGTGGGTGGAAGTTGGAGGCTCTCACAGGCCACACTGAAGTTCAGGGTTTGTGCCTAGCCTGGCTGCTCTTTTACCTATGTGCTGGCCCCACATTCCTTCCACACAGGGACCTTACAGAGTAACTGAACTGTCTTCACACTGCTTTTCATCAGTACCCTCCTTGGGGGCCTATGGATCCCCAGAGGAACAGTCTCCTGGACTGAGCACATGGGTGTGGTCACCAGAGAGCCATGTGGCCAGGTTGTTGAGTGGCTGGGAGGGGAAGCTGGAGGAGTAGAAGCAGGAGGGCAGTGTGGGCAGGGTACCATCTCCTTTCTGCACAGTCTCTTTCTTGCTTAGGAGTTTGCACCTGTTGTGCGCAATGAGTCCAACTTCAGAGTTACGAGAATTGTGGTCACTTGTGGATTTTTTAAAAAAGATTGCAGTAGCCGGGTGCGGTGGCTCATGCCTGTAATCCTAGCACTTTGGAAGGCTGAGGTGGGTGGATCACCTGAGGTCAGGAGTTCAAGACCAGCCTGGCCATAATGGTGAACCCCCATCTTAAAAAAAAAAAAAAAAAAAAAGATGGCAGTAATAGGACCCTCTTCCAGGGCTGCCACTGAGCTCAAAGCAGTGGCATTTGTAAAGCCTGGCACTCAGTGAGTGCTAGAAAGTTTTGCTAAATGAAGCAAAGTTACCATATTCAAATTTGTAGTTCTTATCCGGTCGCGGTGGCTCATGCCTGTAATCTCAGCACTTTGGGAGGCTGAGGCAGGTGGATCACCTGAGGTCAGAAGTTTGAGACCAGCCTGGCCATTATGGCAAAACCCCATCTCTACTAAAAATACAAAAAAAGCCGGGCGCGGTGGCTCACGCCTGTAATCCCAGCACTTTGGGAGGCCGAGGCGGGTGGATCACGAGGTCAAGAGATCGAGACCATCCT
>NW_016112591.1:0-1249 GCF_001604975.1 Cebus imitator | reverse complement strand
TGACAGCACTGTCACTAACAATCAGAGACTGCTCTGATCTATGCACTAAAAATGACCCACAATGCAGACACAACGTATTTGGAAGTGGGAATTTACTGAACAAAGTTAGGCCGGGACTACTTTAAAGCGAACTTGCTGCTTTTGCTTCAAGACGACGACGTTTAAACGTTACTATCTCCATTGTTGCTCTTCCCCCGACTCTTCTCCCACACTGCCTTCTTCTCTCACCATCTTCTCCCTACTTCCTTCTCCCTCTCCCCGCCGCCTTCTCTCTCAGCACCCGCCTTTCTGCCGTTTCTTCCCCTCTCCCCGCCACCTTCCCTGCCTCACCCTCTTCTCTCCCACCCGTCCTTCCCCCCACCTCCGTCTTTCCCCAACGCCGCCTTCCCCACTTTCCCCTCCCTTCTTCTTCCAACCCGTCCTTCCTTCTCCCTCCCCACCCTTTTCTTCCCCCTCCCTCTCCCCTTTCCCGCCGTCTGCTTCCCCCACCTTCCCCCTCCTTCTGCCCTTTCTCTCCCGTCTCCTTCCCGACTCCTCTCCTTCCCCAAAGTCTTCTTCCCACCTTTATCTCCGCTCTCTCCCCCTCCCCTCGTCCCTGCTCCCCTCCTCCTTCCCCACCGCGGTCTCCCCGCACCCTCTCCTCCCCGCCCACTCTCTCCACCGTCTTCTTCCCGCACCTTCTTCTCCCCCGCAGTTTTCTTCCCGTCCCCACCGTCCTCTTCTCCTCGGTCTCTCAGCCTTCTCGCGGCAGCGGCTTGTTCTCCGCGTCCCTCTTCCCACGGCCCTCCCCGCCCTCCTCCTCTCCACCCGCTCGCTTCCCTCCCACCTTCCCGCCGCTCCCTCTTCTCCCCGCGTGTCCCCACGACCGTTTCCCGCACCCCAACCGTTTTCTTCCCCTCGCACCGTTTTCTTCCCGTCTTCCCACCCTGCCGCAGCGGCGTGTCTGCCGCATCTTCTTCCCGCCGTCTTCTCCTCTTCCCTCCCTCTCCCCTTCGCCTTCCTTCCCAGCCCCTTACTCTCCACCATCTTCCTCCTCCCTCCACCTTCCCGCCTCCATCTCCCCCGTCTCCCCGCAGCGGCGTCTTCCCGCAGCGCCTTTCTCTCCCGCACCCTCTTCTCCCCGAATGGCCGCCTCGCCCGCGCCCGTGTCCGCGCTCTCCCGCCGCCTCCCACCCAGAAGCTCTCCCCGCCTGCGCGCGCCTGCGTCCCCCCCTCAGCGGCCCCCTGAGCTCCGCCCCCCGCGGCCAAC
>NW_016112590.1:0-1249 GCF_001604975.1 Cebus imitator | reverse complement strand
AGGATGGTCTCGATCTCTTGACCTCGTGATCCACCCGCCTCGGCCTCCCAAAGTGCTGGGATTACAGGCGTGAGCCACCGCGCCCGGCTTTTTTTGTATTTTTAGTAGAGATGGGGTTTTGCCATAATGGCCAGGCTGGTCTCAAACTTCTGACCTCAGGTGATCCACCTGCCTCAGCCTCCCAAAGTGCTGAGATTACAGGCATGAGCCACCGCGACCGGATAAGAACTACAAATTTGAATATGGTAACTTTGCTTCATTTAGCAAAACTTTCTAGCACTCACTGAGTGCCAGGCTTTACAAATGCCACTGCTTTAAGCTCAGTGGCAGCCCTGGAAGAGGGTCCTATTACTGCCATCTTTTTTTTTTTTTTTTTTTTTAAGATGGGGGTTCACCATTATGGCCAGGCTGGTCTTGAACTCCTGACCTCAGGTGATCCACCCACCTCAGCCTTCCAAAGTGCTAGGATTACAGGCATGAGCCACCGCACCCGGCTACTGCAATCTTTTTTAAAAAATCCACAAGTGACCACAATTCTCGTAACTCTGAAGTTGGACTCATTGCGCACAACAGGTGCAAACTCCTAAGCAAGAAAGAGACTGTGCAGAAAGGAGATGGTACCCTGCCCACACTGCCCTCCTGCTTCTACTCCTCCAGCTTCCCCTCCCAGCCACTCAACAACCTGGCCACATGGCTCTCTGGTGACCACACCCATGTGCTCAGTCCAGGAGACTGTTCCTCTGGGGATCCATAGGCCCCCAAGGAGGGTACTGATGAAAAGCAGTGTGAAGACAGTTCAGTTACTCTGTAAGGTCCCTGTGTGGAAGGAATGTGGGGCCAGCACATAGGTAAAAGAGCAGCCAGGCTAGGCACAAACCCTGAACTTCAGTGTGGCCTGTGAGAGCCTCCAACTTCCACCCACTCTTCCCAGCCTAACTCTTCTGGGACTTTCTAATTTATTATACACTTTACAGTATTCTTTTTTTTTTTTTTTTTTTTTTTGAGACGGAGTTTCACTCTTGTTACCCAGGTTGGAGTGCAATGGCGCGATCTCGGATCACCGCAACCTCCACCTCCTGGGTTCAGGCAATTCTCCTGCCTCAGCCTCCTGAGTAGCTGGGATTACAGGCACGCGCCACCATGCCCAGCTTATGTTTTGTATTTTTAGTAGAGATGGGGTTTCACCATGTTGACCAGGATGGTCTCGATCTCTTGACCTCGTGATCCACCCGCCTCGACCTCCCAAAG
Source organism: Cebus imitator (assembly GCF_001604975.1). NCBI lineage: Eukaryota > Metazoa > Chordata > Mammalia > Primates > Cebidae > Cebus > Cebus imitator. Next base: position 1 of record NW_016112590.1, on the reverse strand, counting down.
T
>NW_016112589.1:0-1249 GCF_001604975.1 Cebus imitator | reverse complement strand
GCACCTGGAAAACATGATTCTCAGCAAACTGACACAAAAACAGATAATCGAACACCACATGTTCTCACTCATAGGCGGGTGTTGAACAATGAGAACACATGGACACAGGCAGGGGAGCATCACACACTGTGGTATGTCGGGGGTAAGTAGGGGTCGGACAGCAGGGGGTGGGGAGTTGGGGAAAGATAGCATGGGGAGAAATGCCAACATATAGGTGATTGGGAGAAAGGCAGCAAATCACACTGCCATGTGTGTACCTATGCAACAATATTGCATGTTCTTCACATGTACCCCAAAACCTAAAAGGTAATCAAAAAAATAAAATAAAATGAAGACCTCAATAAAAATAGGTCAGGTGTGGCAGTCGCTCATGCCTGTAATCCCAGCACTTTGGGAGGCCCAGGCAGACGGATCACCTAAGTCCAGGAGTTCAAGACCAACCTGGCCAATATGGCGAAACCCCATCTCAAAATAATAAGTAAATACATAAATAAAGAATAAAAACATAAAATATAGGCAAAACATACTGAAAAAATGCTTTTTAGGCCGGGCGTGGTGGCTCACGCCTGTAATCCAAGCACTTTGGAGCCCAAGGCAGATGGATCATTTGAGGTCAGGAGTACAAGACTTGCCTGACCGACATGGTTAAACCCCGTCTTTAAAAAAAAAAAAGAAAAACACTTTCTAAAAGAAGACATACATGTGGCTAACAAGCATATAAAAAATGCTCATCAATAATCATTACAGAAATTCAAAGAAAAACCACAATGAAATATCATCTCTCACCAATGAGAATGGCTAGTATTAGAAAGTCAAAGATAACAGATCCTGGTAAGTTTACATTGCTAGCGGGAGTGTAAGTTAGTTCAACAATTATGAAAAGCAATGTGACAATTCCTCACAGAACTAAAAAGAGAATTATCTTTTGACCCAGCAACCTCATAACTGGGCATATACAGAAAGAAATATAAATTATTCTATTATAAAGACATACGCATCTTTATTACAGTACAATTCACAAAAGCAAAGACAGGGAATGAACCTAAATGCTTATCAACCATATGCTGGATAAAGAAAATATGGTATGGTTGGGCATGGTGGCTAACACCTGTAATCTCAGCACTTTGGGAGAATGTGGCAGGTAAATTGCCTGAGCTTAAAAGTTTGAGACCAGCCAGGGAACACAGCAACACTCTGTTTCTCTTTTTTTTTTTTTTTATAGTTTAAAAAAAATTATAGAGATAAGGTC
>NW_016112588.1:4239-5489 GCF_001604975.1 Cebus imitator | reverse complement strand
GTGAGCATGGCCAACATGGTGAAACCCTGTCTCTACTAAAAATACAAAAATTAGCTGGGCATACCTGCCTGTAATCCCAGCTATTCGGGAGGCTGAGGCAGGATAATCGATTGAACCAGGAGGCAGAGGTTGCCGTGAGCTGAGATTGTACCACTGTACTCCAGCCTGGGCAACAGAGCAAGACCAAGCCCCCCCCCCAAAAAAAAAATAAATTTTAAAAATGCATACTCTTTTTTTATACAAGGTCTTTATCTGTCGCCCAGGCTGGAGTGCAGTGGCCTGATCTTAGCTCACTGCAACCTCCTCCTGGGCTCATGGAATCTTTCCAGCTCAGCCACGTAAGCATCTGGGACTACAGGCATGCACCCATATGGCCAGCTAATTTTTATATTTTTTGTGGAGATGGGGTTTTGCTATGTTGCCCAGGCTGATCTTGAACTTGGGCTCAAGCAGTCCACCTACCTCGGCATCCAAAAATGCTGGGATTACAGGCATGAACCATCATGCCTGGCTCATTCTCTCTCTCTCTCTTTTTTTTTTTCTGTGACTGGATCATGCTCTGTCACTGAGGCTGGAGTGCAGTGGTGTAATCATAGCTCAATGTAGCCTTGACCTCCTGGGCTTCAGCGATCGTCCTGCCTCAGCCTCCCGAGTAGCTGGGACTATAGGCATTCACCACCATGCCTATATCATTTTTTTGATTTTAGTAGAGGATGGTCTTGAACTCCTGGGCTCAAGCAATCCCTGGCCTTGGCCTCCCAATGTGCTGGAATTACAGGTGTGAACCACTGCACCTGGTCCATATATTGTTTGTTTAATCAGTTTTTGGTGAATGCATACATACGTGTGATTCAGACCCCGTGTGAAGGTAAGTTCTAAAGTTCTCTCTTGCTCCTTCCTGGTCAACCCATTTGCTACTGAAGCAGCCACTGATCTAATTTCTACCACCATTCACCCATATTGCTTATTCTAGAGCTTTCTATAAATGGAATCGTGCAGTATGTATTAAGTGTGACTTCCTTCCTTTAGTACAATATTTCTGAGCTATTCAGGCTGTTGCACTCACACATTTTAAAAATTTAACCTTTTTTGTTATCTGTATTATCTTATGGAATTTTAAATATAACCTTTTAGTCTTGTTACTCATTTTGAGTTCAAATTGTTCTCAAATTCTACTAGCAGATTTGGGATAAAGAAAAGAAACATTGTTCTAAAATTGGCCAGTGGGAACCTCTTAAAGCTGAAGCTTA
>NW_016112588.1:0-1144 GCF_001604975.1 Cebus imitator | reverse complement strand
TTTCTGTTAGTAGCAAGGGTTCTTGCCTGTTTTATATTTCATTAGTTGCAACAGTAGTAATCCTAGGATTACCAGTTGTTTAAGGCTGTTCTCTCAATCAATTTATTTTTTAAGAAAATGTGATTCTTTTGGAAATCAATCAAAAAATAATAATTGCTAAGTTCATGCTTGCCAACATGACAGACATGATTGTTAGTACTTGCATATATTTTTAATCATTTAATTTTGATCTGTAATCAAACTGAAAAAAATTCTCAAAGTTTAGAATTTTCTTATATGAATATGACACTTTTAATTTTATTTATTTATTTATGTATTTATTTATTTATTTTGAGATGGAGTGTTTCTCTGTCACCCAGGCTGGAATGCAGTGGCTCCATCTTGGCTCACTGCAACCTCCGTCTCCTGGATTCGAGCAATTCTCCTGCCTCAGCCTCCCAAGTAGCTGGGACTACAAGTGCTTGCCACCATGCCCAGCTAATTTTTTTGTATTTTTAGTAGAGATGAGTTTTGACTGTGTTTGCCAGGATGATCTCTATCTTCCGACCTTGTGATCTGCCTGACTCAGGCTTCCAAAGTGTTGGGATTATAACCACACTTGGTCAAATATGATGTTTTTAGAAAAAGACTGAAGAAAATGGTGGTCTAACCAACTGACAGAGAAAAACTGTAAAAATACATTCATATTCAAAAATGCTTCTCTTAGGATAAGATAATTTGGCTTTATGAAAATTTCACTTATTGCATCAGCTTCAGGTTTAGGAGAGTTTTTTTTCATCCATACAATGATGTATTTAAATTTCATGCAATTTTCCTAAAACCAAGCCCTGCAGCAGAGGAGCTACCATTTGTTCTTCTTTACAAATAAAGTACCTTTGCACTCTTCTTTAGTGCATTTAGACTCGTGAGTCTGAATATTTAATAATTAGGCCGGTTGTGGTGTCTCATGCCTATAATCCCAGCACTTTGGGAGGCCAAGATAGGTGGATCCTTGAGTCACTGAAAATGAAAGAATATATAAATTTAAAATAAAACAAAAAAATAAATATTAGAAGATTGCAAATCAAGCTAACAAATTATTAAACAATGTGTATAGACAAATATATTTTGATAACAACCTCGAAGGCCAGGATTAAATCTAAAA
>NW_016112587.1:0-1250 GCF_001604975.1 Cebus imitator | reverse complement strand
TGAGAGGGAGTCTCCCTCTGTCACCTAGGCTGGAGTGCAATGGCGTGGTCTCGGCTCATTGCAACCTCCGTCTCCCGAGTTCAAGCAATTCTCCTGTCTCAGCCTCCAGAGTCGCTGGGACTGCAGTCACACGCCACCATGCCAGCTAATTTTTGTATTTTTTTTTTTTTTTAAGTAGAGACGGGGTTTTACCATGTTGTCAGGTTGGTCTCGAACTCCTGATCTCAGGTGATTCACTTGCCTTGGCCTCCCAAAGTGCTGGGATTACAGGGGTGAGCCACTGTGCCCGGCCGTCCCCGTCTCTAAATAATGATAATAATAATGATAACAATTATAAATTAGACTGGTGGGATAAAAGGAGGCAAAACATACTTGTATAGAGGAGGGTTATTTTGTCAGCATGAAGGAAGCAGTTTTTTTATTGAGGGAACCACATCCTCCTTTTATTCCACCTCCTTTTCTGCTTTGTTATAGCCATTTTAGCGGCTATAGTGATTTTACACCTGGTCTTCATTTTCAGCCCCTAATTTTACAGGTTTTCCATTAATGTTCAAATCACTAAAGAGCAGGTATCAGAGAGTAGGAGGAATAAAAAAATTGTTCAGAAATAAAATTTAAAAAGAATGCAAATGAGAGGTTAGGCATTTTATCAATTTTTCTAATGATTCTAAAATCTGTGCATGTGTTGGGCCACTAACAGGAAGCTGGATAGCATTGTTTCAGCATCCTACAGACATTTTTGAGGTGGCTGATGACTGTATTATACAGTGTTTCCTTTGTGGGAGCCTACGGAAAAATTTTTTTTCTGGTTTCAACTAGGAATAATAATTTTTTTTTTCTGTGCAACTACTTGCTTTAATCTTCTGAGAGCACTGTGGACTATGTAATTGATCATGTATATTTATTTTTGCCTAGAATCTTGAACATTCAGAGTTAAATTTGTGGCTTCTATCTCTGGTGAATAAGCCCTCATGGCTTTTATTTTGCTCCGAGCTTCATCTATTTAAAAAATTTTTATATTCTCCTTGTTCCAATTTACTCATTTGATTTTTTTTGTAAATTATGATATGCTGTACAGTTATTAAGATACTTTATATCCTCTTTTGTAACAATGACATATAAATAGTAGTTAAACCTTGGGGGAAGCAACTCTTTGATTAGTGGAACTTTGGGAAGTTAACGTGAGGCTTTGGAGTGTGAGGTTTTTTTTTTTTTTTTTTTTAAGAGGTGGGGTCCCACTCTGAGGCTGG
>NW_016112586.1:0-1250 GCF_001604975.1 Cebus imitator | reverse complement strand
CATTCCTTCATGATGAAGTTAGTAGGAGTTTCTTCCCAGCTCATTTTACTTTTACTTGGCTGTTTCTCCTGCACTACTATATGGTAGACACCACAATTCTTTTTTTTTTTTTTTCAGTGCAAAGAAAGTTTTTATTGAGTTCCTATCATGTGGCAGGTACAAAGCTGAGGAATGGGGGTACAAATATAGGTTTAAACATGGGCCCTAATCTTGGAGACCCTACAAGACACTGCAGGTAACCTATTCATAAAGTGATCATTTTAATATCATGATGAATACCTTCTACACACTAATATTGCCAATTCCAATGGAAGAGATAGAAAATAATATATTTGCTGCAACGATCTAAAAATAAGCAAGTTTATTCATCTGTGAGGCAAGGGATTGAGGAAAAAATAGTTATGAAGCAACCATGATGGTGAACTCTGATCTGAGAATTTTTGAGACAATGAGATCATGCAAGGTTGTGGATAATAAGTCTAGACACAAATATATGTATAAATATATGTGTGACACCACCTTTCTTTACGTTCCTTTATTCTCCTGGGAATATTCCTCTGAGGAATGACATGTAAAAGTCTTTCTCAAACATTTAAAACCCATGTCCCTTTGGATCAACTTACAAATCTCACCTCCTCCTGAGAGGTGATGATCTGGATATATCCCCTGGGTAAAGGAAGGAGCTGCTAGGTACCCCCACCCCAACTGTAATTGATATAAGACAATCCTCTTTGGGTAATAATGTTAAAGGTTATTACTCCAAGATGGTCACTGATTTGTTAGCCAGGATGATCACATTCATAAATGCATAGTTAACATATAGAAAAAAATACCTAATTGTCAGGAGAGTTTGCTTAGCAAAAACACCTTAAAGTTTAGCACTATTATTTTTAGTTATAATTCACTTGTTAAGTTCAGTAACAAACGTTGGTTCCCAGAGGCTGGTCCATTAGCATTTCCAGTTAAGGCAAAATCCGAAATTATTTTTCATACTCTCACTTTTTCCTACTCTCAAAGAATGTTAACTTTTTAGTTACTAAAGAGCGATTTTCCCATTGACTCATACCCTTTTCTTGTGATTTTACCTTATTGACAGATTTTTAACTCCTAAGATTTCTCCACGGGTTGAGGAATCACCGTGCCATTCAAAATGAATGCATGATAAACCTTTTTCTATATTTTAGCCACCTTTTGGGGAGGACATGTTGATTGGTGATAACTCAGAACTTTTTTTTTTTTTTTTTTTTTTT
>NW_016112585.1:0-1250 GCF_001604975.1 Cebus imitator | reverse complement strand
TGAATTTCTAGTTGGTATTTTCAAAAAAATATTTTTTCTTTTCAGTCAGCTGAATTCTCCATTTTTGTCTTGCCACTCTTTATGTGGACATGAGGGGCCTCAACTTAACCTCTTATGGCCTGGGAGTCCTTGGGAAAATGGAGGAGGCACCACTGACCTGTTTTTGGGAAAAACCTCTGTTTTCCTCATGGAGCCCCAGAGATTAGAGGTGGATGGATCCTCTCAAAATTTGCTTTTATCTTCCAGCTATGCCTACTTATTAGGCCATAGAAACTGCAAGTTTTCCTGGCCCTGGTTTTTGAAAGACTCCACTGTAGGGCCAGCAATACAATTACGAGATTGGCACATGAAAAATCTTGCAACTACTGGATCTCCATCTGTTTGTCTGTATAGATATATATGTGTCATGTGTGATGTTTATATAAAAGAGCTCTAACTCTTTAATATAAATTGATTGGCTTAAGGAAAAATAGTGCAGGTGGGTACGGTGGTTCATGCTTGTAATCCCAGAACTTTGGGAGGATGAGGCAGGCAGATCACCTGAGGTCAGGAGTTCAAGACCAGCCTGGCCAACATGGTGAAATCCTGTCTCTACTAAAAATACAAAAATTAGCCCGATGTGGTGGGAAAGTGGGATGGCATTGCATATATCCAGGCTTTTGTGCTGCTGTTCTAAGCAGGGGCCTGGTTAACGTGTGATGTTCTTCTTTGGTGTTGTTTGGCCAGTGTTCTTTGGAGTCTGGGGAGGTTTGGTCTTTAAATCAAATTACCATGGAAACTGCTTTACCTGAAATTTTGGTTCACAGCTTTCATTGGATTATCTACTGGGGCAAACAAAGTAAAACTTGTGAGCTGGTATTGCTATCTCATGGCTAGGGTTCCAAGCTATTGGATCTTAGTTTGCGTGTGTGAATACATGTCTAGATGTGTTTATTTTTAACTACACTTATTGTTATAAGCATATAAGTAAAAGAGGGCTCATAAATTAAAGAAGTTCTTCAAAATTGTCAGCATACATTTTTGTCTAGATTTTATATTTGTCTACCATTATAACATGTCATGGAGTCTACTGAAACAGCTTTGCATGCAAGGTGTAATGAAAGTAAAACATGTCTTCAGTAAAAGGTTATAAGAAGGTGGCCGGGCGCGGTGGCTCAAGCCTGTAATCCCAGCACTTTGGGAGGCCGAGGCGGGTGGATCACGAGGTCAAGAGATCGAGACCATCCTGGTCAACATGGTGAAACCCCGTG
>NW_016112584.1:0-1250 GCF_001604975.1 Cebus imitator | reverse complement strand
TCTCTTCTTTTTTCTGTTTCTGCCTTGGGTCCCCTTCCTTCCTTTGAAGTCAAGAGAGAAAGAGAGGGCTAGCCTGGTATTGTGGCATGCATCAGTAGTCCCAGCGACTCTGCAGGCTGAGATGGGAGGATCACTTAAGCCCAGGAGTTTGAGTCCAGCCTGGGAAACATAGCAAGACCTTATCTCTTAAAAAAAATAAGAGAGAAGGCCGAGCGTGGTGGCTCACGCCTGTAATCCAAGCACTTTGGAGGCCAAGGCGGGCGGATCACCTGAGGTCAGGAGTTCAAGACCAGCCTGACCAACATGGTGAAACCCCGTCTTTGGAGAAAAAAAAATAGGAGAGAGAGACTAAGAAAATAGCTTAATAAAAATAAGGGAAGGCCTTTATATATGGATAATAGGAAACCAGGACCTAGCTAAGGAAGAGGCCTTGAAGCGGTGGAAAAGGGAGAAAGGCCTAGAAGAGCCAGGGAATCTTTGCTGTCAAAGCCAGAAGGCTTTGCTTCCTGATGGGAAGCCCAGGGCTTTTTCTTCTCATTGGAGTTTTTATGTGAAGTTTAAGCATGCTGGAGCTGGGAAGGCTGCTCTCAGCTATACCCCTCCCTCGTTTCTCACCTGGCTGCTGGTTTAGACAGAATTGTCATGTTTGGAATTTCATGTCTCTTGGATCTGTGGACTGGTGTCTTTCATCTGCTTTGGAAAACTCTCAGACATTATCTCTTCAAATATTTTCCTCTGCCCTATTTGTTCTTCCCCCTCTTTCTGCGAAATACATATGTTAGACCTCTGCATGCTATATCTCTTATCTTCTCTATTCTCCCCCTCTTTTTTTTTAATCTCTGCATTCTGGGTAATTTCTCCTTATTATCTCCTACTTTGCTAACTCTCTGTTCCACTGCATCTAAGCTGCTTTTAAATTAATGAGTTGAGTTTTAATTGCAGTTACTGTATCTTTAGTCCATTTTGTCACCTTGCATAATTTCCTATCCCTGCAAATATTTTCAAGCTTGTCTTTTATTTATTTGATTGCAGTAAGCATGGTTTTATTATAGTCTATGTATGATCATTTTAATATGTGAAGTCCTCACAGCTTTTTTATTTTGTCTCGTTTCTTTGATTCTTACTCATGGAGCCTTATTTTCTTATAGGCTTGGCTGAATAAATATATTGGAATTATTTTCTTATGAAAGTGCTTCCTTTATAGCAGATTGTGTTTACTTCTGCCAGGCATCAGGGACACAACCATCTAA
>NW_016112583.1:0-1251 GCF_001604975.1 Cebus imitator | reverse complement strand
GTCAATTCGGTTATTGAAACTTATGTATGCTTTGCAAAGATCTCATATTGTGTTTCTCAGCTCCATCAATTCATTTATATTCCTCTCTAAGACGTTTATTCTTGTTAGCTTTTCGTCAAACGTTTTTCAACGTTCTTAGTTTCTTTGCATTGGGTTAGAACATGTTCTTTTAGCTCAGAGAAGTTTCTTATTGCCCACCTTCTGAAGCCTATTTCTGTCAATTCATCAGACTCATTCTCCACCTAGCCTTGTTCCCTTGCTGGTGAGGAGTTATGATCTCTTGAAGGAGGAGAGGTGTTCTGGTTTTGGGTGTGGTCATCCTTTTGCACTGGTTTCTTCCAATCTTTGTGGATTTATTTACCTGTGGTCTTTGTAGTTGGTGACTTTCAGATGGGGTCTCTGAGTGGATGTCCAGTTTGTTGATTATGAAATTATTTCTGTTTCTTAATTTTCCTTTCTAACAGTCAGGACCCTCTGCTGTAGGACTTCTGGAGGTCCACTCCAGGCCCTGGTTGCCTAGGGCTCACCTGCAGTGGCTGCAGAACAGTAAGGGTTGCTGCCAGTTTCTTCTTCTGCTATCTTTGTCCAAGAATGATATCCACCAGATGTCAGTCTGAGCTCTCCTTTATGAGGTGACTGTTTGGCTATATTGGGGTCAGGGAGCTGCTTGAGGAAACAGTCTGTCCTTTATAGGAGCTCAAGTGCTGAGCTGTGAGCTCCATTATTCCATTCAGAGCTGCTGGGCAAGTATGTTTAAGTTAGCTGCAGCAGAACTCATAAACACCTTTTCTTCCCCAGGTGCTCTGTCCCAAGAAGGTAGGGCTTTATTTACAAGTTTCTGTCATGCTGCTGCCTTTTTACAGGGATGCCCTGCCCAGCGAGGAGGGAGCCTAGTCACAGTCTGTCAGCAGAGGTATTGCTGAGCTGCTGTGGGCTCCGCCCAGCTGCCCTGTGAACTTCCCTGCAGTTATGTTTATAGGGGTATAGTTAGAACTGCCTCAGCAATGGCGGCCCGCCTCTGTAATGGTGGACTCTCTCTGTAATGGCAGACTGCCTCAGCAATGGTGGACTACCACGGTAGTGGTGGACTGCCTCGGTAATGGCCAACACCCTTCCCCCACAGAGCTGGACCGTCCCAGGTTCAGCTGTGCTTGCTGTGAAACTCTCAGTCCAGAGCGTTTCAGATTGCCGGTGGGACTGGCCAAGCCTGAGCACCTGGCTCCCCGCCTCAGTCCCCTTTTTTTTTTTCAG
>NW_016112582.1:0-1251 GCF_001604975.1 Cebus imitator | reverse complement strand
ATCAGATTTTTTTTTTTTTTTTTAAAGAAAGATGCAGGGTCTCACTGTGTTGCCCAGGCTGCAGTGCAGTGGCTATTCGCAGGTGCAATCCCACTACTGATCAGCACGGGAGTTTTAACCTGCTCTGTTTCTGACCTGGGCCGGTTCACCCCTCCTTAGGCAACCTGGTGGTTCCCCGCTCCCGGGAGGTCACCAAATTGATGCCGAACTTAGTGCAGACACCTGATCGGTATAGCACACTACGGCCCACAACTCCTGGGCTCAAGCGATCCTCCCACCTCAGCCTCCCGAGTAAGCTGGGACTACAGGCACATGCCACTGCGCCCGGCTACATCAGCATTTTAAAAATTTTATTGCTTAATTTATATAAACACTAAATAGCCTGTTTTGAATCATAGTCAACTTTTTCGGATGTGTGTTTTTCTCAACTGCCTAGAGGGAAGGGAGAACCGAGCACTGGTGAAAGCAGGTCATGCCTACCTGCGTCTCGCCGCACGGCTCAGTGACGGGCGCCGTGGATGTGGCAGCCCCCGAACCCCAGCCCGTACACACAGTATTGCTGCTTCCTTAGAATCGCCACTGTAATCCTAGCTGGCAGACTTGGCATTCTTATTCAATTTTAAAAGACTTTAATATATCATATGTGAGTGGCTTACACCTTCTACTTATTCAAATTACAACTGACTGTCAAAATAAGAGCCGTAACACGTTACTTATTTAAAATTTTCCAATTAGATTTGTCAGGTAATTACCCTGCTTACCTTACCAAGTAGACATGTCAACTTGTGGGCTGCTAACCCACTTGATAGATTAGGTATGTAAATAACTTTGTGTCCAAACTGAAATCAGCTATTCCTTGAGATTAAAATGTCTACATTTTTAATACTTTTCATATTTGAAGCAAGTGGATTTCACTTGTGAAATAATCTTCTTTGCCTAATGAAAGACACCCTCAGTGATGGCTGTCTCCAAAGAATGAACATGTTAGGCTGTGTGCGGTGGCTCACACCTGTAATCCCAGCACTTTGGGAGGCCAAGGTGGGTGGATCATGAGGTCAAGAGATTGAGACCATCCTGGCCAACATGGTGAAACCTCATGTCTACTAAAAATACAAAAATTAGCTGGGTGTGGTGGTGCATGCCTGTAGTCTCAGCTACTGTGGAGGATGAGGCAGGAGAATCATTTGAACCTGGGAGGTGGAGGTTGCAGTGAGCTGAGATTGCACCACTGCACTCCAGCCTAGAGACAAA
>NW_016112581.1:0-1251 GCF_001604975.1 Cebus imitator | reverse complement strand
AGTTCAGAAACCATTTCTGTTTAGAATCTAGAAACCGATATTTCCAGCCATATACAGGCATATAAGAATTAGCAGTAAGTCTTCCTCTAAAACACAGGAGAAACGTATATTTCAAACTGCTGTACTGTGTGTTTGCTCCCTTAGGAAGTTTCATCTATGTTTAGATTCAGCGAGTAAGAAAGATGTTTCTCCTAAAAGCTGCGTGTGGACGTTCCAGAGTAAATGGAAGTATATACTATAAAGAGAAACATCTGTCTGTAAAACGAAACCTAGCTATCTAGCACAATAGTTGTCAAGGTGTACATTCAACTTACAGAGTTATACTGATGTGTTTATGAAGCTGTTCAGAGACCCTTTCTATTTATAATCTAGAAACGGATATTTTCAGCCATATACACGTATATAGCAATTAGCAGTAACACTGCGTCTAAAACACAGGAGAAACGTATATTTCAAACTGCTCTACTGTGTGTTCCTTTCCTTAGGAAGTTGCAACTATGTTTAGATTCAGCGAGGTAGAAAGATGTTTCTTCTAAAAGCTGCGTTTGGATATTCCAGAGTCAATGGGAGTATACCCTACAAAGATAAACATCTGTCTCTAAAACAAAAACGGAGCTATCTAGCAGAATAGTTGTCAACGTGTACATTCAACTTACAGAGTTATACTGATGCGTGTATGTCGCAGTTCAGAAACCCTTTCTATTTATAATCTAGAAAAGGATATTTCCAGAGATATACAAGCATATGAGAATTAGCAGTAAGACTGCTTCTAAAACACAGGAGAAACGTATATTTCAAACTGCTCTCCTGTGTATTTGTTCACATCTTGAAATTGTGTCTATGTTTAGATTCAGCGAGTTAGAAACACTTTTCTTCTGAAAGCTGCATTTGGATATTCCAGAGTGAATGGGAGCATATCCTGTAATGAGAAATATCTGGCTCTAAACAAAAACAGAGCTATCTAGCAGAATGGTTGTCAAGGTGTCCATTCAACTTACATAGTTAAACTTATTTTTTCCCCCATTTATTTTATTGCATTTTACGTTTTGGGGTACATGTGAAGAACATGCAAAATTGTTGCATAGGAACACATGTGGCAGTGTGATTTGCTGCCTTCCTCCCCATCACCTACATCTGGCATTTCTCCCATTGCTATCTCTCCTCAGCTTCCCACCCCCCACCGTCCCTCCCCTATTTCCCCCCAACTGACCCCAGTGTGTAGTGCTCCCCTCCCTGTGTCCATGTGTTCTC
>NW_016112580.1:0-1251 GCF_001604975.1 Cebus imitator | reverse complement strand
ACACACACACACACACACACACACACACACACACACACACACCCTGAGATTGTTTATACAGTTTTAAGCACAAATCTCTGCAAACTTAAGCAAAAAGGATGGCTAGGAATATGTAAGTGTCTGGGCAAAAGAATAATTCATTGAACTTCAGAGTTAGAAACAAAAATAAACAGTAAGAGAAATCCCTACTTCATCTGCCTTCCAAAGAAAGACATTTATCCAAGGATACACAGGCAAATTCGCCCACACTGGAGCACTGAAACGAAACTAAAAATCAGAAACAAAAGATACAACCCTGGGCACCAAGTAAGCTCAATAAATAAGTGCTTGATTAAGTCTGATAATTATGCCTTAATTACCTTCCTTCTCTCCACTTTAGATTTAAAGGAAAACACAACTGCAAATACTAGTGGTAGCACTAGTATCTATGCAACTTTAGAATCAAATGACTCACATCCATTTATCAGATATCTGTTGAGTGCCTACCTGCAGTCTGGCTCTGGGCTCCCTGCTGAGGCAGGGGGATGAAAAGAGAACTTGTACCCCCAGAGAATTTACAAACAGACACGTAGACTGACATGCGTGGTAATAACAGAAGTAAGAACATGTACTGATGGTCTGCTGTGTGCCGAACACTAGTACCTGTTATCCCAGATAATTCTTGAAGCAACCCACTAAGTGTATCTTATGATTATTATCTGTTTCACACCAAAACTCAAGGAAATTAACTGACTTACCCAAGGTCACCAGGATAAAAAGTGGACCAAAAGCAGACTCTGCTGGAGACCAGTGTTATGCTCTTTCCACAAAGCTCAGACTCAGTGGATAAGTAACAACCAGCCAGGCATTGAAAATCCTGGTCACGAGTACCACACACCTCATTCCCTCCTCAAAACAAGGTTCATTTTATATAGCAGGAAACTGAGGGAAAGCATCACAGTGACTTTCTCAAGGTCAAGACTGGCACCCGGGCAGGGCATGGTGGTTTATGCCTATAATTCTACCCTTAAGAGGCTGAGACGGGTAGATGCCTTGAGCTCAGTTTAAAACCAGCCTGGGAAACATGGCAAAATCCCATCTCTACACAAAATACAAAAAATAGCCAGGGGTCATGGCCTCCACCTGTGCTACCCAGCTATTTAGGAGGCTGAGGCAGAGGGTCACTTGAGTCCAGGAGGCAGAGGCTGCAGTGAGCCTTCATTGCACCAACGTATTCCAGCCTGGGTGACAGAGTGAGACCCTGTCTCAAAA
>NW_016112579.1:0-1251 GCF_001604975.1 Cebus imitator | reverse complement strand
GAGATAGAGACTCTTTTAATTTCATTTATTTCCAGATGTTTTTCTTTTCTTTTCTCTTGTTTTTTAGAAGATAGAGACTCTCTTTGTTGCCCAGGATAAAGTGCAGTGACAATCATAGCTCATTGAAGGCTTGCACCTCTGGGCTCAATTGATCTTCCTGACTCTGCTTCCCTAGTAGCTGAGCCATGCACCACCATGCCTGGCCCGTTTGCTTTCTTTTTTTCTTTCTTCTTTCTCTTTCTTTCTTTCTTTCTCTTTCTTTCTTTCTTTCTTTCTTTCTTTCTTTCTTTCTTTCTTTCTTTCTTTTCTTTCTTTTCTTTCTTTTCTTTCTTTCGTTTCTTTCTTTCTTTCTTTTTCTTTCCTTTCTTTCTTTTTTCTTTCTTTTTCTCTCTTTCTTTCTTTTCCTCCCTCCCTCCCTCCCTCCCTCCCTTCCTTCCTTCAAAAAGCTTTATTTCCCATTTGGTTCAAGGCTTGTTAGGGTAGTTAGAAAGCTGCTTAGTGCCTGGAGGGGGAGACTTAGGCAGAATCCCTGTTACTTTGCAAAGGGCCCTTCAGAAGTCACTGGGCTCAGTAGGCTCCTAGTGGTGCTTAAGAGTGAGCCTTTTGAAGAGATACTCACCCAGCCCTCGGAGGTTCGTCAGGTCATCTTCTTGATGTGTTTTTCACTGTAGCTGAGAAACACTTCCTCATCTAGGAAGTGACTCTCCAGGAAGTCACAGAGATGGGGGTCCATGCAGGAAGAACCCAGTGCATGAAGATCCAAAAGCGTTCAGATTTTTCTCCAAGGGCATGGCAGCTTCCATGGCATCCAGGGTTTTATCCCGCTCATCTTGAGCTGGCTTCCGGATGTCCTGGAGGAGAGCGTGCCCACCACGCTGGTTTTGCATCTTCAGGAGACGCTTGTAGCCCTCGCACTTCTCCTTGGCCAATTCATGGAAGAAGTGGCTCATGCCTTCCAGAGCCACATCATCACAGTCGAAGTAGAAGCTCAGAGAGAGGTAGGCGTAGGAGGCCTGCAGGTGCAAATTGACCAGGTGGTTGATGGCCGCCTCATGTTGGTGGAATAATTCTGACGAATCTGGAAGCTCGTGGTTGGTTGGCAAGAAGGAGCTAACCACAAAAACAGTATTGGCAGGTCCCATAAGCAGGAGATGGCCCGAGAAGATGGTCCCAGAGGTTGCAAGTGGAGAGGAAATCAGAGGGTGTCGGAGGCTGAAAGAAGGAGTCCCCAAATCTGCTCCGTCTAAACGC
>NW_016112578.1:0-1252 GCF_001604975.1 Cebus imitator | reverse complement strand
GTTTGAGAAAGTGGTGAAATTAGAGTCCAAGCTTTTAATTACTATGCTATCCTGTCTCTACAAGTCAATAACTGTTGGTTATCTTCATTGTTTGACTCTTCCTTCAAGATAAATTCTTTTTTGTTGTTGTTGAGACGAAGTTTCACTCTGTCGCCCAGGCTGGAGTGCAGTGGCACGATCCCAGCTCACAGCAACCTCTGCCTCCTGGGTTCAAGTGATTCTCCTGTCTCAGCCTCCTGAGTAGCTGGGACTACAGGGAGCCATCACCATGTAGGGCTAATTTTGTATTTTTAGTAGAGACGGGGTTTCACCATATTGTCCAAGCTGGTCTCGAACTCCTGACCTTGTGATCCGCCCACCTCGGCCTCCCAAAGTGCTGGGATTACAGGCGAGAGCCATCGTACCTGGTTACAAAATAAATTCTTTACAACTTTAAGCAGTTAGCTTATATGTTCCTCAAACCAAGGGAGACTATAAGCGAATAAGACCACATTTTATTCAGATCTGTGTGTTCAGCTTACTACCTAGCATACGTTTAGGAAATGTTTGTTGAAAATATTGATTTAGAGGATGGAAAAGGAGTAAGGTCATGTAAAGAAGAATTCATTCTTTGTGAAATGGAATATCCTAAAGGCTTTATCTATAATTATTGCAACCTAGCCTACAGGAGAAAGTCCAGCTGTGTATTTACATGCATGCATTTTCCAGCTTCTTTTTTTTTTTTTACTGGCATTTTATGCAATAAAAAGAAGAGTTTTAAGAGCTAGTGGATGGCAAAGTTATTTGTGGTCACTGGAAGTAATGTGGGAACCTCAGAAGCTCGCCTGGGTGTTGTGAGACTGCACTATCGCTGTTAGCATTCATACTATGTCACATCTGCATTCTTCTTTGAAGCTGTGTAAAGTGGTCCTGGATGAAGCCTCCTGAGTTTGTTTTACAAACAAAATGCAGAATCACTTTCAAGCAGAGCATGAATTGCACTGGGCATGCATAAAACTGGGACAAGTCTTCCTAACTATAACTGTCTTTTTTTTTTTTTCTCAGAAGAAACAGAGCAATGACAGGAAGAAACCAAGAGGTTTCTTACCACATGGTACCACATCTGGCCAGTCATTTGAACTTCACCTTTCCTTACTAAGAAATGCTCAAAAGATATGGTCAGAAATGGCCCTCAAGTCACCTGAAAAGAAGAATCCCCTGCTTAATATTATATTAATAACATTAAAGAAACCCTATAGAAAGTATGGAAATG
>NW_016112577.1:0-1252 GCF_001604975.1 Cebus imitator | reverse complement strand
TGAGCAGCTAGGATTGCAGGTGCACACTACCACACCTGGCTAATTTTTGTATTTTTAGTAGAGACAGGGTTTCACCATGTTGGCCTGGCTGGTCTCAAACTGCTGACCTCAAGTGATCGCCTGCCTTGGCCCCTGGAAGTGCTGGGAGCCACCCCGCCTGGCCGCATTTACATTTTTCATATATATCATCATATTGCCCACCAAATGGTGGGCAATTTGACAGTCTCATAACAGTGTATGAGAGCACCTGTCTGCTCACCATGACCAAATATTATAATTTATTTTATTTTTTAATTTAATTCAATTTTTGAGACTGAGTCTTGCTCTGTTGCCCAGGCTGGAGTGCAGTGGTGCAATCTGGGCTCACTACAACCTCCACCTCCTGGATTCAAGCGATTCTCCTGCCTCAGCCTCCAGAGTAACTGGGACTACAGGTGCATGCCACCATGCCAGGCTAATTTTTTGTGTTTTTAGTAGAAACAGGGTTTCACCATGTTAGCCAGAATGGTCTTGATCTCTTGACCTCATGATCCGCCCACCTCAGCCTCCCAAAGTGCTGGGAACACAAGCGTGAGCCACCACGCCCGGCCAATTTTTTTTTTATTTTTTTACAATTAAATAAATAAAATATCTATGTAATTACTGTAACATCTATATAGTTAATTCTGAGTGAACTTGAGCACATTTTCATATGTTTAATAGCCACTTGCACATTTTTTCCGTGATTTGCCCTCTTGTGTCACTGGGGAAAATTTATTATTTGTCTCATGGATATATGTGGAAAATTCCCCTCAGTTTGTTATACAATTTTTGACTTGAAAATACTTTACCAGATTTTTAAAAACAGTCAAGTGTATTAATGTATTTCAATATAGCTTTTCAGTGTGTGCCATGCTTAGACTTTCCTCATGCTAAGATTATAAAAATGTAATCTTTACTTTCTTCTAATAATTCTAAGGTTTGATATTTCACATACAGCTCTTGGATGCATTTAGAATTTATTTTGGTATGAAGAGTAAGGTAAAAATATAGTTGTTTCTTAAATAAGCAGCTGCCCCTGATTCCTTCACTGATCTGCAGAACCACTTCTCTTATATGTTGAATTCCCAGTGATATTTCTAAATATGAATAGGAATCTCTGTTCTGTTAGTTGATCTGCATGTTATTTCCCATGACGTACTTAACTGTTCAATTATTATAGCTCTTAACACAGTTTACTATCTGACAGTTTTCCTTCAAAACTCTTTTTTTT
>NW_016112576.1:0-1252 GCF_001604975.1 Cebus imitator | reverse complement strand
GTGTGTGTGTGTGTGTGTGTGTGTGTGTACATATAATTTTTTTTAATAGCTCTGTCACCCAGGTTAGAGTGCAGTGGTGCCATCTTAGTTCACTACAGCTTCAAACTCCTGGGCTCACGCAGTCCTCCTACCTCAGCCTCCAGAGTAGGTGCGACGATAGGCATGTGCCACCATGCCCGGCTAATTCTTTTCAAATTCCTTGTAAAGACTATGCCTTGCTATGTTGCCCAGGCTGGTCTCAGACTCCTGTGCTCAAGTAATCTTTCCTTCTCAGCCTCCCAAAATACTGAAATTTCAGGTGTGAGCCAACCACACCCAGCCTCGGTTGCATATATTTGTGTGTATCTGTACAGAAAAGGAGTAGAATACATAACTAATTAACATTGGGTATTTCTGGGGAGGAAAGTGGAATTGGGTGGCGGTCAAAAGGCAAGGAAGCAACTTATTGTTTGAATATAATCTTAGAAATTAAAAAAAGTAAATTAAGATACAAATACAATGCATGATCTCTAAGATTCTTTCTAGGGAATCCTTAGACCTCAATTATTATATTTTATCACCTGAATGGGTACATAGGGCCATAAAAAATTTTTTTTTTAGACAGAGTCTCGCTCTGTCACCCAGGCTGGAGTACAGTGGCAAAATCTTGGCACACTGCAAACTCTGCCTCCCGAGTTCAAGCAATTATCATGCCTCAGCCTCCCGAGTAGCTGGGATTACAGGTGCCTGCCACCACACCTGGGTAATTTTTGTAGTTTTAGTAGAGACAGGATTTCATCATGTTGGGCCAGGCTGATCCTGAACTCCTGACCTCAAGTGATCCGCCCACCTCAGCCTCCCAAAGTGCTGGGATTGCAGGCGTGAGCCACTGCACCTGGTATAAAAGATTGTTAGGCAACACACACACACACACACACACACACACACACACACACGGCACAAACGGGAAAAACAGTGAAGTTACTGCTGTTATGCTGTCATCTAAATCATCAGAGTGCTTCGTTTCATTAATATTAATATTATTCATGACAGTCTCCTCTCTCAGCTTGGCCAGGAAGGAAGTTCTGTGGTCACTCAATGAGTCCGTTTTAGCACTAACTGGCATTCTGGTTTCTAGTTCATTTCTTAGCTCACTAAACTGGCATTAAAACTGTCAAGATAGAAACCCTTAGACTATACAAGCATATTCAAGGATAGCTAGTCTCTCCCAGATCAAGATATTCACTCAGAGCTGGGTTTTCTGTACAAATCT
>NW_016112575.1:0-1252 GCF_001604975.1 Cebus imitator | reverse complement strand
AGAGACAGGGTTTCACCATGTTGACCAGGATGGTCTCGATCTCTTGACCTCGTGATCCACCCGCCTCGGCCTCCCAAAGTGCTGGGATTACAGGCTTGAGCCACCGCGCCCGGCCAGAGACATGAATTTCTTAACCAAAAAGATATCCATAATGATTTGTAAATTTCTGATACGGGTAATTATGAACACCTATATTTGCAAAGAGACAAATGAGAATAAAGCATAGTAGAGTACTTAGCATTGAAGGTTTTTGTAGTAACGAAAGGTATGGCTGGAAAAGCTGTTTCAGGGTAAAACTTTAGGAGAGCCACGGATGCTGTAAACTTTGTTAGTAAATGAAAGTTTTTACTATCTTGATAGTAAATGAAAGTTTCTGAACCAGGGAGTAGGTGACAGAAATTATATTCTAGGAAGATATATCTGATGTACCAGATCAAATGTACCAGAGACTAAAAGGAGGAGGCCTATTAAAGGAATAGTTGAACACCAGTATAGTATAGAAGTTAGTTACAGCACAGCATGGATTCTGAAGCTGGACTGTTCTGTTTCAATCTAGTTCTACCACTTATTAGCTTTATGATCTCACTTAAGTTATATGTGTCTCAATTTTCTCATCTCCAATTGCAATTATTATGGTAACTTTTCACAGGGTTATAATGGTTTCAAGAGCTTATAATGGTTATCTGGCACATAATAACTGCTCTCAATGTTAGCTATTATTAATTATAATTACTTCAATAGTCCAGGAAGAAATAAAGATTAGTTTAAGCTAATGTGATCATATACTACCTTCAGCACCCAGAACAAATGCCCTGAAAGAAGTATTCTAATGTGTCATCACCTAATGTGTCATTCACAGACCCCCTAACTTCCATAGTAAGAAAACCCCCTAAAGGCCATAGACTAAGGCAAAAAGAATATATATTTTTAAACCTGTTGGCTCTCATTAGTGTGGCTTGCTAACTCCTGAGCCAGACATCACAATAACATAATAAAGATTCAAATTGGCTGCGTGTGGTGGCTCCCATCTGTAATCCCAGTACTTTGGGAGGCTGAGGCAGGTGGATCACCTAAGGTCAGAAGTTTGAGACCGGCTTGAACAACATGGTGAAACCCTATCTCTACTAAACAGAAAAATTAGCCAGGCATGGTGGCAGGTGCCTGTGATCCCAGCTACTTGGGAGGCTGAGGCAGTAGAATTGCTTGAACCCAGGGAGTGGAGGTTGTAGTGAGCCAAGATCATACCACTGCC
>NW_016112574.1:0-1252 GCF_001604975.1 Cebus imitator | reverse complement strand
CCAAAAAAAAAGAGGCAGTCAAAGAAAGAATGTCCTAATACAACCACCATTATTACAGGACATGTGAGCGTGACAAGGCTGCACCCTTACATAGCAATATCGAGCTTAACATTGCAAAGGAAAGACACTTAACTAAAATAGTCCATCTGGTCATCAGCCACAGATTAAAATCCACAGAAAGTGCATATCTAATATCTGTAGTTGCTATAATCTATTATCAAATATGTAGAGTTTTCAACACAAATTTAAATAACATGCTGAAAAGAAACCAGGAGAGTATGATCCCCACATAAGGCAAAAGCAGGCAACAGAATCTGCCTGTTTAAGAGACAAGGTGTTGGATTTAATAGACAAAAGCTTTAAAACAATCATTTATAAATATGTTCAGATACCTGAAAGAAGTAATATGAAAGAGGAAAAGCAGGTATAGTAACAATGCAGTATCCAATAGAAGATATATGGAAAGTGATAGTAATTATATTTTTTAAAAAGAAGCAAATAGAAATATTGGAGTTGAAAGTTACAATAACTGAAATTAAAAAATATTCATCACAGGAATTCCACAGTAGATTTGAGATAGCAGAAGAGAGCCAGCCAACTTGAAGGTAGGTCAGTAGACATTATACAAAGAAGAACAGAGGACAGAAAATAAAGAAAAACAAAGAGAGTCTTACAGAATTTTGAGACGGTCTTAAGCACATCAACATACAAAAAGTGAAAGTAATAGAAAAGGAAAAAAAAAGAGAAGGGAACAGAAAAAAATTACAAAAATAATGTCTGAAGACTCTTCAAATATGAGACATTAATTTACAAAGGCCAGAAATACAACAAATTTCAAGTAAGATAAACAACAGAGATTGAATCACAGAAATATCATACAGAAAGGCGGAGGCTAAAGACAGAAAATGCCAAAGAAAGAAGAGAAAAACAATTAATGACATACAAGGGCACTCCAAAATCATGAACAGCTGACTTATCATCAGAAACTATAGATAAACCCCATAAGGCACTAGCATGTCATATTCAAGCTAATGAAAGAAAAAAATTCAGCCAAGAAATTTCTCTATCGTAAAATTATCTTCCAAAACTGAAGGAGAAATAAAAACATTCCCAAGCCAACAAAAACAGTTTGTTGCTAGCAAACCTGTCTTACAAGAAGCACTAAAAGAAGCTCTTCAGATTGAAACCAATTAAGTAAGTCTAATCCACACAATAAAGCAAAGAGCACCAATAAAGGTCATTATATAATTAT
>NW_016112573.1:0-1252 GCF_001604975.1 Cebus imitator | reverse complement strand
GGGTTTTACCATGTTGGCCAGACTGGTCTCAAACTCTTGACTTCAAGTGATCTTTGCATCTAGTCCTCCCAAAGTGCTGGGATTACAGGCGTGAGCCATTGCGCCTGGCCAAGAGGAGAAATTTTAGGCTCACAGAAGAGTTGCAAAGATGGTACAGAGAGGTCCTATGTCCCTGCGCCCAGCTTTCCCAAATGCTAGCATTTTACCTGACCAAGTCCAAGCAGTTGCTAACCTTGGTCATGACTGTCAACTGCCCTCCAGCATCTTCAGATTCCGCTCGTTCTCCACCTGTGCCCTTTTTCTGTTTTAGGACCTGATCCAGGGCACCACAATGCACTGAGCTCCCCTACATCCTCAAACTGAATCCATCGGTGTTAGGATGTGACTGTCCCTGTGCCAAGCGCATCACCTGCTTGATCTCACTGAATTCTCACAATCATCACCTGACCCATTTTGCAGGTGAGGAAACTGAGGCCCAGAAATATTAGGTAACTAGAGGGTCATGGAGCACCCCTTCAAAAACACCTGGCTCCGTGGCCGGGCGCAGTGGCTCACGCCTGTAATCTCAACACTTTGGGAGGTTGAGGTGGGCAGATCACAATGTCAGGAGTTTGAGACCAGCCTGACCAATATGGGAAATCTCATCTCTACTGAAAAAAAAAGAAAAATTATCCGGGCACGGTGGTGTGTGCCTATAGTCCCAGCTACTCAGGAGGCTGAGGCAGAAGAATCTCTTGAACCCAGGAGGCAGAGGTTGCAGTGAGCCAAGATCATGCCACTGCACTCCAGCCTGCGTGATAGAGCAAGACTCCAACTCATAAATAAATAAATACCTGGTTCCTATCTCACTGCTCCAAACTCCCCCATCATGCCACTGGCTCTCTATCCCAGAACTCCATCCGCCATTCAACCCCAGAGCTTCCCAAGCTTGAGTCAGTATGATTTTCCTTCCTGTCTACTTTCTTTGCTTAATATTTTTCTTCTAAAACCACTGGACTGGGTGCAGTGGCTTATGCCTGTAATCCCAGCACTTGGGGAGGCTGAAGCGGAGGATCACTAGAGCCCAAAAGTTCAAAACCAGTCCAGGCAACGTAATGAGATTCTGTCTCTATGGGCTCAGTCAATCCTCCCACATCAGTCTCCTGGGTAGCTGGGACTCCAGGATCATGCCCAAGTTTGATTTTTTTTTTTTTTTTTTTTTTTGAGACCAAAGTTTCCTTTTTTTTTTTTTTTTTTTTTTTTTTTTTTTTTT
>NW_016112572.1:0-1253 GCF_001604975.1 Cebus imitator | reverse complement strand
AAAAAAAAAAAAAAAAATTAGCCAGGTGTGGTGGCTCATGCCTATAATCCCAACTACTCAGGAGGCTGAGGCAGGAGAATCACTTGAGCCCGGGAGGCGGAGGTTGCAGTGAACTGAGATGGTGCCACAGCACTCCAGCCTGGGCAACAGAGTGAGAGTCCATCTAAAAAATAAATATCAATATATATATGAAAGATAATGTTTTTGCTCTTAGGAAATATACCTTGAAATATTATGGGGTAAATGGGTATGATATTTGCAACCCATTCTCAATGGTTCAGAAAAAAAAATGTTTTTATATTCATAGACTGATAAAAAAATGTAGCAAAATGTCAACTACTGATAAGCCTGGTTAAAGGGTATATTATAGTTCTTTGTACTATTCTTGCACCAAATTTGAAATTGTTTCAAAATAAAAGCTAAAATAATATATTAAATGAAATAAATCAAATTTTTAAAAGGTATCTACAAAATCTTAGGAAGCAATGTTTATTATTGATAGCTTTGTCATTACTGAGAATTTGCATAGTACCAAGTGCTCAGAAGATTTTCATTTGGTTATTCCTCAGCGCAAACTGTTGGAACAGCAATGGTAGGTGTGAGAATATTGGCAGATGTGAGAATAAGGCACAGTGATGTTGATACATTTTCTAAAAGTCACACAGCCAGCAGTAAAGCCAAGGCTGGAGATTTTAAACCCAGATATTGAGTCATGTCAGCTACCCAAGAGGAGTGGCCACGTGGAGGATATGGAGAGAGTTCGAGGACCTCTCAGCAACACTGTGGCAACCTCTTTATCAGATCCCCATCCATCCCGGTGACTTGACCGATGAGCATGGCCTGAATTTGCAAATTGCATCATAACAAAGAGCAAAATAGTTTCAAGCCATATTTGTAATGGTGTCAGAGGAAATTGATTCATCATTCTGAGAATAAAGGACATAAACATGAAAAACTGAATCCCAGATTGCTCTGAAGCACTGTAAAATCCCTCATAAATATGAGCACTGAGAAATAATACAAATTAAAAATTTGTTTAGATAGGCCTAGCTTATTAATTGGGGTTCATGGAGGAATTCACCCTATGAAAAATGACTCTGACCTCTCTTAGGCTGGAAATGCTGCCTGATTGGAGAAAAAAATTCTTAGGTTAAAAACTAATTCTTTTATCCTGATTGGATTTTCTGTAATAACTCTTAAAAATTAAGAAACTATCTCATTGAAGATAGTAAATATTTTTCAAGTCAGTTTGC
>NW_016112571.1:0-1253 GCF_001604975.1 Cebus imitator | reverse complement strand
GAGACGGGGTTTCACCATGTTGACCAGGATGGTCTCGATCTCTTGACCTCGTGATCCACCCGCCTCGGCCTCCCAAAGTGCTGGGATTACAGGCTTGAGCCACCACGCCCGGCACATGGTCTATTTTTATCTATTTAGCATAACTGTCTTACTACAATGCATTCTCAAGTACTCCATTTAGGGACTCCCACACCTCCTTCAAATTTGAATTCAGAATTACAATTACAATTAGTTACATTTGTAATGGATGTTATGAAGATGTTTCCAAAGTTTAGAGAATCCAATAAAAATGAAAGAATGAAACCATAGAAGGCAGGATTCAGGTTCAACTGGGAAAGTTTCTCATTTCCCTCATGCCCACCCCTGAACTGTCACTTCAAACTGAAAGAAAAGAACACATTGTTCAACAGTTAAATATTTCACTCCTTACTAGGCAGGCAAATGAGAAGGGACGTGCATAGGTATTAAAGGATCTCCTGTTAGAATATGGAAGGAACATACAATAGAATCAACCATCAACCAAGTAAATAAGAATAGTGGCAATCCTGGGGCAACACTCAGATACGAGTGTTGTCTTGAATACAGTCAGAAAATAAAAGATTAACTGTGCACATTCAAAGAAGCCATTATTCCACTGGCTTTCGTTTCACAGATAAAATTGATCCCAAGCAAAAATAGTTAAGCCTGAAAATCCAGGTTCTCATACATTTCAATTGATTCTTTGGTGACAGATTTCCTTCCAAAGGTGTGTGCTGGAAACTCAAATTATTGTATGAATGTCCCTGGCTTTCTCTCCTCTCCTGCCCTACTCTCCAACATGCCTTGCTAGAGAGAAGGTAGCCACTGCCAGCTCAGCCTCTCCTCTACCACATCTGCTCCTGAGAGCATCATCATGGCCTGCGGGGTTCTCAGGCATTTTTAATGCTGAAGCCACAGATTAGAGAGATGAACACCGGTGCAAATAAGTGGTTAGGCCCGGTGCAGGGGCTCACACCTGTAATCCCAGCACTTTGGGAGGCCGAGGTGGGCGGATCACCTGAGGTCAGGAGTTCAAGACCAGCCTGGCCAACATGGTGAAACCCTGTCTCTACTAAAAATACAAAACTTAGCCTGGTGTGGTGGTGGGCTCCTGTAATCCCAGCCACTCGGGAGGCTGAGCATGAGAACTGCTTGAACCTGAAAGTCAGCGGTTGCAGTGAGCCACTAACCTCAAGCCTTGGTAGCAGAAGGAGATCCTGTCTCAAAAAAAAAAA
>NW_016112570.1:0-1253 GCF_001604975.1 Cebus imitator | reverse complement strand
AGCACGATCTTGGCTCACTGCAACCGCTGCCTCCTGGGTTCAAGGGATTTGTCTGCCTCAGCCTCCTGAGTAGCTGAGACTACAGGCACACACCACCATGCCCAACTAATTTTTGCATTTTTAGTAGAGACAGGGTTTCACCATGTTGGCCAGGATGGTCTCGATCTCTTGACCTTATGATCCACGCGCCTCAGCCTCCCAAAGTGCTGGGATTACAGGCAAGAGCCACCCCGCCCGGTCAACTTTATTTCTTTCATTGCAAAAACGTTACAGACTCTTTAAGGTCAGTGTCCTGGTTTCCACATTTTCCTTCGGGCTACAAATTAAAAAAAAAAAAAAAAAAAAAACTCACCTCAGCTGTAATTGGAGACTGGGCATAAAACATAACCCTGAAACTTGCTTTTCTCAGCAAGGTAGTTGTCATTCTGAAGCAGGTGCCTTACACGAAACAGCTATTTATAGAAAAGGATATTTATGGAATCAGTGCTGATCTCACTGATTGTCAAATCTCTGAAAAGAGGCTCACAGGAACATTTGAAGATGCAAACCTAGAGCCTCTGACTGAGGAGTATGAAACGGCACTCTGAAGTGGTCCTCTCCAGGCACCAAGACTTGGAGCTTCAGCCTCCCCTGAGGAAGGGCAGAGGGGGAAGAGGGAGCCCAGGCTGCTTAGCCGGCAAGGGTGCCCTGATAGTTAAGGGCTTGGGCAGCTGCTCACCCCAATCCTGGCTCTGTCATACCTCTGAGCTCCAGTTTTCTCTTCTGTGAATGGAGTGTCTCTCATGGAGGGCTTTTAGTTTTTGAGGATCACAGTAGAAAAATGTATGTAAACATATGTAATGAAAGCTGGTATTTTAAGTGCTAGCTTCCCAAACCTGTTTACCTGTATGCAACTTTCATCTACATTACCAAAGGTAGCTAGACTTCACCCTGGAAAACAGAAACCATCAAGTATGTAAAAGTAGGAGGCCAGGCACGGTGGCTCATGCCTGTAATCCCAGCACTTTGGGAGGCCGAGGCAGGCAGATCACTTGAGGTCGGGGGTTCGAGACCAGCCTGGTCAACATGGTAAAAACCCATCTCCACTAAAAATACAAGTATCAGCTGGGTATGGTGGCACATTCCTGTAATCCCAGCTTCTTGGGAAGCTGAGGCAGTAGGATCACTTGAACCCCGGAGGCAGAGGTTACAGTGAGACAAGATCACACCACTGCGCTCCAGCCTGGGTGACAGAGTAAGCCTCTGTTTAAAAA
>NW_016112569.1:0-1253 GCF_001604975.1 Cebus imitator | reverse complement strand
CGGAAGAATCGCTTGAACCTGGGAAGTAGAGGTTGCAGTGAGCCAAGATCATGCCACTGCACTCCAGCCTGGGCGACAGAGCGAGACTTTGTCTCGAAAAAAAGAAAGAAAAATGGAATTGTACACACACTTTTCTGCATCATGCATACTTCACTTTACTTTTCCTCCTAATCAACTGAAATAGCTCCCTCTCCCCCTTTTTTTACAAAGACGGGGTCTCGCTCTGTCGCCCAGGCTGGAGTGCCATGGTGTGATCTTGGTTCACTGCAACCTCAGCCTCCTGGGGCCAAGGTATCCTCCCACCTCAGCCTCCTGAGGAGCATGCCACGACGCCTAGCTAATTTTTTTATTTGTAGTAGAGATGGGGTTTTGCCATGTTTGCCAAGTTGGTTTCAAACACCTGACTTCAAGCCATCCACCCACCTGCCTTAGCCTCCCAAAGTGCTGGGATTACAGACATGTGCCACCAGGCCTGGCCTTAATTCATTCTTTTTTTTTTTTCGAGATGGAATCTTGCTCTGTCGCCCAGGCTGGAGTGCAGTGGTGCAATCATAGCTCACTGCAGCCTTGACCTCCTGGGCTCAAGTGATCCTCCCACCTCAGCCTCCTCAGTAGCTGGGACTACAGGTGTGCACCACCACACTCAGCTAATTTTTGTTTTTGTTTTGTCTTTAGAGGCGAGGGTCTCTCTGTGTTGCCCAGGCTGGTCTCAAACTTCTGGCCTCAAGTTATCCTCCTGTATCAGCCTTCCAAAGTGCTGCGATTATAGCTGTGAGGCACAGCACCCAGCCTGATTTTCAAATTTTCAGTGGCCTCGTTTTTTCCATGCTTACCTCCCTTTTTCTCTCCCTAGAAAACCCAAGTTAACCATCTAGTAAGTCCCCTAATCTTACTCCTCACCATATAGTTATGTGTGGACACAGAAATATAAACTGATGCATCTTGGTCATTTCTTATGAAAAACCGAATTATGCTGGGGGTGCTGGCTCACACCTGTACTCCCAGCACTTTGGGAGGCCGAGGCAGGCAGATCACCTGAGGTCAGGAGTTCAAGACCAGCCTGGCCAACATGGTGAAACCCCGTGTCTACTAAAAATATAAAAAGTAGCCAGGCATGGTGGCGACCACCTGTATTCCCAGCTACTCGAGAGGCTGAGGCGGAAGAATCGCTTGAACCTGGGAAGTAGAGGTTGCAGTGAGCCAAGATCATGCCACTGCACTCCAGCCTGGGCGACAGAGCGAGACTTTGTCTC
>NW_016112568.1:0-1253 GCF_001604975.1 Cebus imitator | reverse complement strand
AAAAAAAAAAAAAAAAGCAAGATTTGGGATTTAGAAAAAGACTACTGTAGTGTCTTGAGAGGGAGTATCAGGACTTGAGCATTTGAGAGTGACAAGGACACAAAGATAATAAAATGGTACTCAAACAAGGAGGGGTTTTGCAGGATGATGGAGGAGAGTTTTTACCTTGAACTTTCTGTGCTTGACTCAGATCTGCCTGATGATGTCCCAGGAAGCAGGTCAGACCTACCACAGAGGGAGAGAGGAAGGGTGAAACCAAAACAGCTGAGATCCTTGTCCTGAGAAGGCAGGCTTTACTGATTAATTTGACCCGATTTTATGATTTGTTTTTACAGTATAAGAGGAAAAGAAATGTGATGGCTAAGAGTTCACAGAGGAAGCAACGTGACTGTGTAAAC
Organism: Cebus imitator; assembly: GCF_001604975.1. Lineage (NCBI taxonomy): Eukaryota > Metazoa > Chordata > Mammalia > Primates > Cebidae > Cebus > Cebus imitator. Next base: position 855 of record NW_016112568.1, on the reverse strand, counting down.
CAATGCAAATCAAAGCCTGGCTTGAGCACCTCAATCCCTCTGAGAATGTCCAGTTACACATTCAAGAGGCCAGTTACGAGAATTACATCCCATCCTGGCAATGAGGTTAGATATCATCAGTGGGAGGACAGCTTGGAGAAACCCCAACAGGTCTGCTGGCAGAAGAGACTGCAAGGACTCCAGGCCTACAGCAGTGCAGGAGAACTTTTAAGTACTTTGGATCTTGCCAATACCTTGCAAAAACTCACACCTAGTTGCACAGGTGCCTCTCTGCTGGGGGAGCTTGCTGGTGGTCTGGAGCACTCCTGCCCCATGCCCCCACTTGCCTGCTCTTCAGATGTGGCGGAGTCAATTCCCGGAGAGGGAGTGGGTGTCTCACAGCTCCTCTGCAAACAACTTGTGGTCACTGAGGAAGAGATCAGGAAACAGGAGAGGAAAGTGAAGACAGTCAGAGAGAGACTCGTAATAGCGTTGATTGCCGACGGACTTGCTAATGAGGCAGAGAAAGTGAGAGACCAAGAAGGCTGTCCTGAAAAACACAACAAGAAAAAGGGAAGATAGTGCAGATGAAATAAAGTGTAATCCTTTATTAACATCTCTTTGCAGTATCCACAATGAGGTTTTTTGCTTTGAGCTCTTGAAACTTTAAAATATGCCAACACTTCAAAAAAATTAGGCTGGGTGAGCACCTAAGAGCACCTACATTAGTAAACTCAGAGCAGGGCGTGGTGGCTCACGCCTGTAATTCCAGCACTTTGGGAGGCTGAGGTGGGTGGATCACTTATAACCAGGAGTTCAAGACCAGCCTGGCCAACGTGGTGAAACCCTGTCTCTAATAAAAATACAAAATTAGCT
>NW_016112567.1:0-1253 GCF_001604975.1 Cebus imitator | reverse complement strand
TATGGAACCAAAAAAGAGTCTGCATAGCCAGGACAATCCTAAGCAAAAAAGCAAAGCTGGAGGCATCACTCTACCTGACTTCAAACTATACTATAAGTTTACAGTAATCAAAACAGCATGGTACTGGTACCAAAACAGAGATATAGACCAATGGAACAGAACAGATGCCTTGAAAGTAATGCCACACATCTACAACCATCTGATCTTTGACAAACCTGACAAAAACAAGCAACAGGGAATGGATTCCCTGTTTAATAAATGGTGTTGGGAAAACTGGCTAACCATGTGCAGAAAGCTGAAACTGGACCCATTCCTTACACCTTATACAAAAATTAACTCCAGATGGATTAAAGATTTAAACATAAGACCTAACACCAAAAAAAACCCTAGAGGAAAACCTAAGCAATACCATTCAGTACATAGGCATAGGCAAGGACTTCATGAAGAAAACACCAAAAGCAATGGCAACAAAAGCCAAAGTAGACAAAAGGGATCTAATTAAACTTAAGAGCTTCCACACAGAAAAAGAAACAATCATTAGAGTGATCTGGCAACAAACAGAATGGGAAAAAAATTTTTCAAGCTACCCATCTGACAAAAGGCTAATATCCAGAATCTACAAAGAACTAAAATATTTTACAAGAAAAAAACAAATAATCCCATCAAAAAGTAGGCAAAGGATATGAACAGGCACTTTTCAAAAAAAGGCATTGATGCAGCCGAGAAACAGAAAAAATGCTCATCATCACTGGTCATTAGAAATATGCAAATCAAAACCACATTGAGATACCATCTCACACCAGTTAGAATGACAGTCATTAAAAATCTGGAGGCAATAGATGCTAGAGGGGATGTGGAGAAATATGAACACTTTTACACTGCTGGTGGGAGTCTAAATTAGTGCAACCATTGTGGAAGACAGTGTGGTAATTCCTCAAGGACCTAGCAAAAGAAATACCATTTGACCCAGCAATCCCATTACTGAGTATATACCCAAAGGATTATAAATCATTCTGTTATAAAGAGACATGCACATGTATGTTCATTGTGGCACTGTTTACAATAGCAAAGACTAGGAACCAACCCAAATGCCTATCAAGGATAGACTAGATAAAGAAAATGTGGCACATATACACCATGGAGTACTATGCAGCCATAAAAAAAGATGAGTTCATGTCCTTTGCAGGGACATGGATGAATCTGGAAACCATCATTCTCAGCAAACTGACACAAGAACAGAAAACCAAACACTG
>NW_016112566.1:0-1253 GCF_001604975.1 Cebus imitator | reverse complement strand
AAAAAAAAAAAAGTAATGATGATAGGTTATTATATATACCAAGTAATTTCAGAATCTTAGAATTCAATACACACCAAAAAATTTCTATTTTTATAATAGGCAAAATGAGATCAGGAGAAGTTAAATGACTTATCCAATTCTCAGAAGTCAGTGTTAGAATCTTATTATCTTCTTTAGAACACCAAATTTCTAAAATTTAATTATAAATTATACTCACCAAACAATAGTAATGTACAGTGAGATTCCATTTCTCATTAGTTTTCTTTTCTCCATATTTATTAGGACAGTCATCATTTTTTCGACAGAAAACACAAGCTAACAGTGAAAAAGTAAATAGATATAAAAATATATTTAAATTTTCAAAAAAAACTATGGAATTGGTGCTTCTCTCAATTTCTGTGTTAAATTCTTTCTGAGAGAGCAAATCATACTATGTTGATATCAGTAACTTAAAATTTCCAATACCTACTTCTGAAACATTAACGTGACTTTATGTTTTTCACCAATTTTCAATGATGAATTCCAGTGTGTAGTTAAAATGGCAATTTGTAAAGTAACATCACTGAAAATAACCAGTTGGGGAACTACAAAACTCCATTCTTTCACTAAAGCAATGATTAAACTGCCAAAAACTGTTAGAATTTACTTTTTAGAAGCTCTGGAATCTAATAAAAAACTTACAAAAATTAGGAGAATGCTTAATGAAGAAACAAAACTACTAATTTTGATGAGAACATTTTAACTTACCCACCTACCATTCCCTACTGCCCAACTGGGCAGTGGTCTTAGGGTGGCCCATGTTCCTGATGCGATTACTGGTCCAAGAGGGGTAAAATGGAATGGACCTTGTTCTAAAAAAAAAATGTGATTGTTTTGACTTGTATGATGGCTCCCTGAGGGATGAGCTCAGATGCTTGCCTTTCTTTTGCCTGCCTCAGAACTCTCTCAGGGCTGGAGCCTCTGCTGTTTGTCAAAAAACTTTTAAAACAAATATACTAGCTGTAGCAACCTAGGGCAAGGGATAACAAATAGGGAAAGCAGCAGACAGACTGAAAAATGAAGAAAAGAAGAAACTGGGAAAAGAGGGTACATAAGGGAATAAAAGTTTGGAAAAGTGCCTACATGATACTGAAGAATCTAGAAGGTCACCTGCATGCCCAAGGGTGTACACATGATCAGAAACAACCCAAGAAATCCTAAGCTTTCACTTCTGGCTGATCTTTAGGCTCATGCAAGCCTATGTTACAAAAAAA
>NW_016112565.1:0-1254 GCF_001604975.1 Cebus imitator | reverse complement strand
TTAGCCTCATCTGCCCCTGGATGTTTAATCCCTTTCTCTACCTTGCCATCACTATGGCTATGGGTGACCAAAGTCATTCCATCCTGCACTGTGTCTTGAACTGGGGCTAACCAGCCTCATATGTGGACTGTCTGGATCCTCCTGTCACTTCCAGACTCAGATGAGACACTACATTAAAGAGTGTGGAGTTTATCTTTCCAAAAGGCTGCCTAATGGGAAAGATGATGCAGTTGAAAAGTGTGGGGAAGTTAATTCTCCATGGGGTAAACTTGGACAAATGGGAGACAGGAAGGAGTTGGTAGATACATTCCTTTTCCTTTCTCCCCTTGCTGAATGGCTGCAAGAAATGCTTTTCTCTGTTTGTCCGTTGCTCTCACTTCCTGGCCAATACTTGATATTTCCAGTCTTTATAATTTTAGTCACATTAATAAGTTGTAAAGTTTTAAAAATATATATCCTATATACATGTCATTTGTTAGATATATGTATTGCAAATATTTTCTCCTAGTCTGAATTGCCTTTTAATTTTTTAATGGTGTCTTTTGAAGATCAGAAATCTTAAACTTTGATTGTCTAATTTATCGTTTCCTTCTATTCGTTTTTCATAGTCCTTGCTTTTTGTGTCTTAATCTAAGAAATTTTTGCCTATTCCGAGGTCATGAAGAGTTTATCAAGAAATTTTATTCTAGACGTTTCATAGTCTTAGATTTTATGTTTAAGGCTATGATTTATTTTTATTAAATGTTTTTTGTATGGTGTAAAGTGAGGATCATGGTTAATTTTTTTTCCCATGTGGATATCCACTTGTTCTAGCAGCATTTGTTGAGAAGACTCTCTTTTCTCCTAAAAATCACCTGAGTATCCTTCTCTCCTAAAAATTACCTTAGTATCCTTAAAAAAATCCTCTGATTGTGTATATATTTGGGTATATTTCTTGACTCTTTTGTTCTGTTCCACAGATTTCCTATGTCTGTCTCTACACCAATGTTTGCTTAATACAGCTCTATAATAAATCTTGAAATTAGGTACTGTAAGTATTGCAGCTATGTTCTTTTTCAATTTTTTTCAATTTTTTTCAATTTTTTTTTTTTGCTTACATAATTAGATTTAAATTTTTGGTTTTGTTTTTGTTTTTGAGAGAGGTTTTCTCTTGTTGTCCTGGCTGGAGTGCAGTCTCGGCTCACCACAACCTCTGTCTCCTGGGTTCAGGCAATTCTCCTGCCTCAGCCTCCTGAGTAGCTGGGATTACAGGCA
>NW_016112564.1:0-1254 GCF_001604975.1 Cebus imitator | reverse complement strand
TGGCAAACTTGTCAATGAATTCCTTTGCTGCTTCATAATCACCATTTATCTAAATCACCATTAATCTTTAAAAATGTAATGTCACAGGCCGGGCGTGGTGGCTCAAGCCTGTAATCCCAGCACTTTGGGAGGCCGAGGCGGGTGGATCACCAGGTCAAGAGATCGAGACCATCCTGGTCAACGTGGTGAAACTCCGTCTCTACTAAAAACACAAAAAATTAGCTGGGCATGGTCGCATGTGCCTGTGGTCTCAGCTACTTGGGAGACTAAGGCGGGAGAATTCCTTGGGCCCAGGGAGGAAAGGGTAAAAAAAAATGGGAACGGTCTAATTCCCCCCCGGCTGGGGGGAAAAGAAAAACCCTTTCTCCAAAAAAAAAAAAAAAAGTGTGTACTAATCTGGCAATTTAAATAAAACTATATGTATTAATTACCTCAGAAACCTTTCTAAGTTTGAAGTTTGTCTCTGGCTAAATTCTAGCTATTTTTAGAAATGTTTAGGAATTATTTGAAAAATATTTTCTATGTATGTTTATTGTTATTGACAAACTAATAGATTAAAAAATTAGAACAACAGTAAGTGTATCTAGAACTTGTAAATTATTCTAGTAAAATTATCCAATTCGATATGTAAATAGTTAGAACATAATGAAAAAATAAAAATTTTTTAACCCTTTTGCCTTCAAAAATTTCCAAAAATAACAGCATGCACCTACTTCCATTGAAATATCAGCTATTTTACAGCTGAATTTCTGACAAGCTGTTGACAAATACAAAAAAGAAGTTGGAGATGCCAAGGATACATTTCCAGAAAAAGAAATAAAACCTCTAGCGCTAAAAGAAGATGTGAAAGAAACTCCACAGAAACAATGCACAACTTAAAGCACTTATGTTAAAGAATTTATTTGAATCTCATTTATTCTTCACAACACTAAGGTTGTATCATTATTCCCATTTCATAGATAATTAGTCATCTTAATTAGATATTCTAAAATATTTATCATGAGAACCAGGTCACTGATTAATTACTTTGACTGCCAACTCATACTTCTAGCTACTGCAAATACAATTTGCTTCCTTCTTCTTACCATTCAGGCTAATACCATAGGGATGACATTGTCCTATGGGTATGTCCAAGGCAGCCTGCTTTAATAACCTAGTTGTAGGCCAGGCGCGGTGGCTCACGCCTGTAATCCCAGCACTTTGGGAGGCCGAGGCGGGTGGATCACGAGGTCAAGAGATCGAGACCATCCTGGT
>NW_016112563.1:0-1254 GCF_001604975.1 Cebus imitator | reverse complement strand
AAGATCTCTAATTTCCAAGAGCTTATATTAAAATGAAATTAAACATGTACAAAATAATCATATTAATAATGAATATTATATTCATAAATAACAGACTTAGTACATATTCTAAATTAGAAAAATATAAAATTATTAAAACTAAAATGGCCAGGAGTGGTGGCTCACACCTGTAATACCAACACTTTGGGATGACAAGGAGGGAGGATCATGTGAGCCCAGGAGTTTGAAATCAGTCTGGGCACCATGGGAAGACCCTGTATGCAAAAGATACAAAATTAGCCAGGCATGGTGGTGCATGCCTGTAGTCCCAGCTACCAAGAAGGCTGAGGTGGGAGGCTGCTTGAGCCTGAGAGGTCAAAGCTGCAGTGAGTCATGATCACACCACTACACCACTGTACTCCAGCCTGGGCAATAGAGCGAGACCCTATCTCAAGAAAAAAAAAAAAAAAGAAGAAGAAGAAGAGGAAGAAACAATTTAATCGATATATTCCTGAAAATATCATGTAGAATCCTATTGTCTACATTACATCACATCAGCCCTTTACTTTAAGTAGCTTAACACTTAGTTAGATATGATCCATAAAATTTTCCTGGTAATTAAGTATACCTAAGAACAATTAAGTATTAAAGAGTTACTGCCTTGACAGGAAGATTGTAAAAATTTTTAAAGACAAATAAATAAATGAGAGAATAAAACCTGTAGCTCTGTAAGGCACAAATAACATCTAATTGAAGTCACAGTGAACATCTAGCAATCATTCTGAACACCATATAATTCACTTAATATGTTTTGCCTGAACTCCCAACATATCAGACTTACCAACACCTGTATGTAGCCAAGAAATTGACAATCATTTATAAATTAACCCCTATGACTGCACCTGCTCTACCCACTTTAAAAATTTCATGTATTTCTTTATTATTTGTGATTTTTTGTAGAGACAGGATCTCACTATGTTGCCCAGGTTGGTCCAGAAACAGACCCACACTGATTTCGTCAATCAGATGACCATGCAGCCATCCAACTGATGAAAAAAAGTGCTACACAGTGCAGAAGGACAAAGACAGTCTTTTCAATACATGGTGATGGACCAAGCAGTCACATCCATGTAGTGAAAAGTGAATCATGGCTGGGTGGGGTGGCTCATGCCTGTAATCCCAGCACTGTGGGAGGCTGAGGTGGGCAGGCTACTTGAGCCCACGAGTTTGAGATCAACCTGGGAAAATGGCGAATCCTCATCTCTACAAAAAAAA
>NW_016112562.1:0-1254 GCF_001604975.1 Cebus imitator | reverse complement strand
CCCTAAGATGGGATTCCACCATTATGGCCAGGCTGGTCTTGAACTCCTGACCTCAGGTGATCCACCCACCTCAGCCTCCCAAAGTGCTAGGATTACAGGCAAGAGCCACCACGCCCGGCTCCAAAGTCAGCGTTTTTAACCACCGCTGTACAATGCTGCTTTTCCATCCACTGCTTTATTTCTTCAGGGCTGGATTTCTTTTGGACTCTGAGGTGGCTGCTTTAACTTATTAATGGCTTGCTGCAGCTGCTTATCTGATAGACACTTGATACTCAAAGGCTTTTAGGTCAGGACTTTCTCATATTGAATTGTATTCTACCAACTGTTGGATACCTTGGCCCAGTATTTATCTATTCTTATGGGTTAAAATGGAAGAATCTGCTGCCTCCATGTGCAGGCATTTTAAAAGGACTGGCATTTTAAAAAGATTTTCACAAAATGGATCCCATTATATGAGAATGTAGAGCTCAAGAAGCAACTCTGTACATGATCAGCTTTTATTCTTCAGCCTGTAAAACCACACTTCTATCAGGCATCCTTCTGCAGAAATGTTTGAGTGAGATAGGCAACAGAGCAAGACTCCGTCTCAAAAAAGAAAGGCCAGGGCAGTGACTCACGTCTATAATTCCAGCACCTTGGGAAGCCCAGGCAGACGGATTGCCTGAGCTCAGGAGTTCGAGACCAGCCTGGGCAACACAGTGAAACCACATCTCTACTAAAATACAAAAAAAAAATAAAAAAATTAGCAGGGCATGGCAGCGTGTGCCTGTGGTCCTAGCTACTTGGGAGTCTAGGCAGGAGAACTGCTTGAACCCAGGAGGCAGAGGTTCCAGGGAGCTGAGATCATGCTACTGCACTCTAGCCTGGGTGACAGAGTGAGACTCTGTCTAAAAAAAAAGAAAAAAAAAATAGAGACATGGCCTTGCTATATTGACCAATTGGTCTCCTGGCCTCAAGCAATCCTCCCACCTCAGCCTCCCAAAGTGCAAGAATTACAGGTGTGAGCCACTGCACCAAGTCTGCTTTTTTGTTTGTTTGTTTTAAAAGTCCACAGGCAGGCACAGTGGCTCATGATTATAATCCCAGCACTCTGGAAGGCCAAGGCCGGTGGATTGCTTGAGCCCAGGAGTTTGAGACCAGCCTGGGCAACATGGCAAAACCCCATCTCCTCAAAAAATATAAGAATTGGGGCCGGGCACGGTGGCTCATGCCTGTAATCCCAACACTTTGGGAGGCTGAGGCGGGTGGATCACG
>NW_016112561.1:0-1254 GCF_001604975.1 Cebus imitator | reverse complement strand
TCTTAGACCACAGCTCAATCAAATTAGAATTCAGGATTATGAAAAGTACTCAAAACCCCACAATCACATGGAAACTGAACAACTTGCTTCTGAATGACGAAAGGATAAACAACGAAGTGAAGGCAGAAATAAAAATGCTCTTTGAAACCAGCGAGAATGAAGACACAATATATCAGAATCTCTGGGACACATTTAAAGCAGTGTCTAGAGGGAAATTTATAGCAATAAATGCCCACATAAGAAACAAGGACAGATCTAAAATCAACACTGTATCATTAAAATTGAAAGAGCTAGAAGAGCAAGATCAAAAAGACTCAAAAGCTAGCAGAAGACAAGAAATAACTAAGATCAGAGAAGAACTGAAGGAGATAGAGACACAAAAAAACTTCAAAAAAATCAATAAATCCAGGAGCTGTTTTTTTTAATAGTTCAACAAAATAGACCACTAGCTAGACTAATAAAAAAGAAAAGAGAGAAGAATCGAATACATGCAATAAAAAATGATAAAGGGGGGATCACCACCGATTCCTTGGAAATAAAAAGTACCATCAGAGATTACTGCACACAGCTCTATGCACATAAACCAGAAATCTGGAAGAAATGAGTAAATTCCTGGACACTTGCACACTCCCAAGACTAAACCAGGAAGAAGTTGAAACCCTGAATAGACCAATAACAAGGTCTGAAGTACAGGCAGCAAAATTAATAGCCTACCAACCAAAAAAAGTCCAGGTCCAGATGGGTTCACAGCCAAATTCTACCAGACGTACAAAGAGGAGCTGGTACCATTCCTTTTGAAACTATTCCAAACAATACAAAAAGAGAGAATCCTCCCTAACTCTTTCTATGAGACCAACATCATCCTGATACCAAAACCTGGCAGAGATACAATTAAAAAAGAAAACTACAGGCCAATATCCGTGATTAACATTGATGCAAAAATCTTCAATAAAATACTGGCAAACTGAATCCAACAGCACATCAAAAAGCTTATCCATCAAGCTCAAATAGGCTTCATCCTGGGGATGCAGGGCTGGTTCAACATACTCAAGTCTATAAACATAATCCACCACATAAACAGGACCAAAGACAAAAACCACATGATTATCTCAATAGAGATAATTAAGAAATTAATTAAGAAATTAGGGGAAATTAAGAACCTCAACAAGGAAGGCCAACATTCAAATCCAGGAAATACAGAGAACACCACAAAGATACTCCTCAAGAAGAGCAATCCCAAGGCACATAATCATC
>NW_016112560.1:0-1255 GCF_001604975.1 Cebus imitator | reverse complement strand
CCAATCAAAAGACACAGATTGGCAAATTGGATAAAAAGCCAAAACCCATTGGTGTGCTGAATCCAGGAAACCCATCTCACATGCAAGGATACACAAAGGCTCAAAATAAATGGATGGAGGAAGATTTACCAAGCAAATGGAGGGCAAAAAAAAACAGGAGTTGCAATTCTCATCTCTGATAAATTAGACTTTAAAGCAACAAAGATCAAAAGAGACAAAGAAGCATATTACATAATGGTAAAAGGATCAATGCAACAAGGAGAGCTAACGATCCTAAATATATACACACCCAATACAGGAGCACCCAGATACATAAGGCAAGTTATTAAAGACTTACAAAGAGACTTAGACTCCCACACAATTATAGTGGGAGACTTTAACACCCCATTGTCAATATTAGACAGATCAACAACAAGACAGAAAATTAACAAGGATATCCAGGACTTGAACTCAGACCTGGAGCAAGCAAACCTAATAGACATTTACAGAACTCTCCACTCCAAATCCACAGAATATACATTCTTCTCAGCACCACATCACACCTACTCTAAAATTGACCACATAATTGGGAGTAAATCACTCCTCAGCAAACGCAAAAGAACGGAAATCATAACAGACAGTCTCTCAGACCACAGTGCAATCAAGTTAGAACTCAGATTTCAAAAACTAACCCACACCCGCACAGCTACATGGAAACTGAACAACTGGCTCTTGAATGTTGACTGGATAAACAATGAAACGAAGGCAGAAATAAAGATGTTCTTCGAAACCAATAAGAATGAAGACACAACATACCAGAATCTCTGGGACACATTTAAAGCAGTCTCTAGAGGAAAATATATAGCAATAAGTGCCCAAACTAAGAGACCCCATCCAAAAACCACCAACTACAAAGACCACAGATAGATAAAGAAAATAAGATGGGAAGAAACCAGCCCAAAAAGGATGAAAACACAAAAAACCACAACGCCTCTCCTCCTCCAAGGGATCACGACACCTCACCAGCTAAGGATCAAAGATGGATGGAGAATGAATCTGATGAATTGAAACAGGCTTCAGAAGGTGGGTAATAACTTCTCAGAGCTAAAAGAACATGTGCTAACCCAATGCAAAGAAACTAAGAACCTAGAAAAAGGTTAGATGAGATGCTAACTAGAATAAACAGCTTAAAGAAGAATATAAACAACTTGATGGAGCTGAAAAACAGCATGAGAACTTCGCAAAGCACACACAAGTTTCAATAGCCGAATCGACC
>NW_016112559.1:0-1255 GCF_001604975.1 Cebus imitator | reverse complement strand
TTTTGTATTTTTAGTAGAGACGGGGTTTCACCATGTTGACCAGGATGGTCTCGATCTCTTGACCTCGTGATCCACCCACCTCGGCCTCCCAAAGTGCTGGGATTACAGGCGTGAGTCACCGCACCCAGCAGTAACTGTAGTATTTTTTGCAGAGATGGGGTGTCACCATGCTGCCCAGGCTGGGCTGGAAGTCCTGGGCTCCAGTGGGCCTCCTGCCTCAGCCTTCCAAAGTGGTGGGACTACAGGCATAAGCCACCATGCCCCGTCTAATTTTATTCCAGCGTAGCTAACTTAAAACGTCGTATGTGGCTGCCATCCTGTTACTCGATGGCTCCTGAACATGGGAGGTTTTCAGGAGCCAAATGATGGAAGGGTGGTCACCAGGTGGTTGAGAAATAGTCCTGGCTTTTAGAGATGATTTAAAAGGAGACAGCTGGCCAGGCGCCGTGGCTCACGCCTGTAATGCCAGCACTTTGGGAGGCTGAGGCACGAGGATCACTTGAGGTCAGGAGTTCAAGACCAGCCTGGCCAATGTGGTGAAACCCCGCCTCTACTAAAAATACAAAAATTAGCCGGGTGTGATGACGGGTCCCTGTAGTCCCGGCTACTGGAAAGGCTGAGGCATGAGAATCTCTTGAACCCGGGAGGCAGAGGTTGCAGTGAGCCGAGATCACACCAGTGTACTCCATCCTGGGCCACAGAGTGAGACCCCATCTAAATAAATGCAGACATACATACATCAAATGAGACGCCTGTAAGGCTGAGGCAGGAGGATCACCTGAGGTCAGGAGTTTGAAGACCAGCCTGCCCAAGATGGAGAAACCCCGTTTCTGCTAAAAATACAAAATTAGCTGGGCATGGTGGTGCACACCTGTAATCCTAGCTACTCAGGAGGCTGGTGTAGGAGAATTGCTTGAACCGGGGAGGTGGAGGTTGCAGTGAGCCGAGATCGCGCCACTGCAGTCCAGCCTGGGCAACAAGATCGAAACACCATCTCAAAAAAAAAAAAGATTCAAAATAACAGCATCGAAGACAGTAACAACGGCAATATTAATCAAATAGCAATAGTAGTGAAGCTGGTCTCTACCTGGTGAGGCGCTCACTATGTGTCAGCTGTGGTTCTGGGAGTTTTATTAATAATTCATTCATAGGCCGGGCGAGATGGCTCACGCCTGTAATCCTAGCACTTTGGGAGGCCAAAGTGAGTGGATCACCTGAGGTCAGGAGTTCAAGACCAGCCTGACCATCATGGTGA
>NW_016112558.1:0-1255 GCF_001604975.1 Cebus imitator | reverse complement strand
TAGAGACGGGGTTTCACCATGTTGACCAGGATGGTCTTGATCTCTTGACCTCGTGATCCACCCGCCTCGGCCTCCCAAAGTGCTGGGATTACAGGCTTGAGCCACCGCGCCCGGCCCTAATTTTTTTTTTTTTTAAGAGACAGGGTCTGGCTGTGTTGCCTCGGCTGGAATACAGTGGCTATTCACAGACACGATCCCACTACTGATCAGCACGGGAGTTTTGACCTGCTCCGTTTCCGACCTGGGCCAGTTCACCCCTTCTTAGGCAACCTGGTGGTCCCCTGCTCCTGGGATACTGCCCTCTTTTCAATCACCATATTTTTCTTTCAAACTGACCTAGCTAAAGTCCCTTTTATGAATGTAAAGTACAAATCCATGATTTTTTTAATGCACAATTATCTTAGAAGATACATTTCAGATACTACACTAAAAAGTACATTTAAATTTTTATCTACTTATAGCTAAATGAGTAAGAAAGCCCATTGGTTTTAATGTAGTAAAATACAATTGTAAATCAGTGAAATAGAGGACTGGATTATGCTCCTAGATGCTGCCTGTACTGCAAGGATGCTTATGATTGGGGTACGAGGCTCATTCCTAGCAGTATGCTGAGTATCTACATGTTTACTTCAGCAACTTGAAATTTTATTTTAAGATTTTCCCTCCACAATGTGATAGGTGAGAACCATGTCCCATTTTAGTATGCAGATCCAAATAAAAAGAGGAAGAAACCTTTCTAATAAAAAGTCATTTGGGCTGGGCAGGTGGCTCACGCCTGTAATCCCAGCACTTTGGGAGGCTGAGGTGGATGGATCACTTGAGGCCAGGAGTTCAAGACCAGCTTGGCCAACATGGTGAAACCCCATCTCTATTAAAAAAAAAAAAAAAAAAAAAAGTAATAATAGTTCTCTTTTTTCGTCATTGCTAAACTAGGAATATAAAACATGTACTTATTCAGATGTGTGAGCTCAAATTTTAAGAAGACCAATTTTATGTGAAGAATAGCTGTCAAGTAGCTTTTCATATTAAGTCAATAAAAATCTCAAAAGTGAAAATGTTCATAAAAGTATAAACAGCACCGGGCGCGGTGGCTCACACTTGTAATCCCAGCACTTTGGGAGGCCGAGGCGGGCGGATCACGAGGTCAAGAGATCGAGACCATCCTGGTCAACATGGTGAAACCCCGTCTCTACTAAAAATACAAAACATTAGCTGGGCATGGTGGTGCGTGCCTGTAATCCCAGCTACTCAGGAG